>NW_026511945.1:0-24902 GCF_027579735.1 Bombina bombina
ATTCTGCAGGTTGTTTGAGTGGGAGCAAAAGCTTCTAGTTTCGCTGTTCTAGCCATAGGGCATTGTGGTTAAAGTCTTGGGGGATGTTTCCTCTAAGGTCAAGCTTTTGGCGATTCCTTAAAAGGGTAAGACCTTGTTCGGGACCTGGTCTGGCAGTTAGAATTTCTGATAAAACAGGTGGGAAAGGGTCTTTCCTACCGCAGCATAAGAATAGACCTAAGGGACGTCAGAGTAATTGCATTCCTTTCGTAGCTTCAGAGGAAAGTCTTCCCCTTCTTCTCAAGCAGGAGCAGTCCACAGTCTTCTTGAAGACCCAATCACCCTTGGAACAAAGGGAAGCAGTCTAAGAAGCCCACAGCTGACCCCAAATCAGCATGAAGGGTTTGCCCCGATCCAGGATCGGAACAGTGGGGAGCAGACTTTCCTCAGTTTTCTCAAGCTTTGATACGGGATGTCGAGATCCCTGGGCTGTGGACATAGTATCTCAGGGTTACAAATTGGAATTCAAAACCTTTCCTTCCAGGGGCAGTTTCCACTCTCAAGATTGTCTGTAAACCAGACAAAAAGAGAGGTGTTTCTTCAAATGTGTTCAGGATCTTTCCTCCCTGGGAGTGATAGTTCCAGTAGAGGAACAGGGTCTAGGTTTCTGTTCAAATCTGTGGTTCCCAAAAAAGAGGGACTTCGGAAGTTTCTCAGAGTTCCATCCTTCAAAATGTAGACTGTTCGATCCATTCTTCCTTTGGTCCAAGAGGGTCAGTTCATGATGAACATAGACCTGAAGGATGCGTATCTTCATGTTCCCATCCACAGGGTACATAACAAGGTCCTGAGATTCGCCTTTCTAGACACTTTCAGTTTTTGGCTCTTCGGTTTGGCCTTGCCACAGCTTCTAGAATTTTCTCAAAGGTTCTGGGGGCTCTCTTGGCAGTGATCAGGTCTCGGGGAATTGCAGTGGCGCCATACTTGGAAGACATATTGGTTCAGACGCCATCTTTTCAACAAGCAAGCTATCATACAGAGATCTTGTTGTCTTTTCTACGTTCCCACTGTTGGAAAGTGCATTTGGAAAAGAGTTTTGCTGTTCCAGCTAAAAGGGTTTTCTTAGGGACCATAATGGATTCCCTATCTATGAAAATTTTTCTGACGGAGGTCAGAAAATCCAAAATTCTCTTGCCTCTCTCTCTGCAGTCTACTCTTCAGCCATCAGTGGCTCAATGTATGGGAGTAATTGGTCTGATGGTCGCTTCCATGGACATCATTCCCTTTGTATGATTCCATTTGAGAGCTCTGCAATTATGCATGCTCAGACAATGGAACGGAGGCTGTTCGGATTTGTCTCAGAGGCATAGATTTTAGACCGGTCGACAAGAGACTCTCTTCCGTGGTGGCTTTCTCAGGAACACCTGTCTCAGGGCACATGCTTTCGGAAACCTTCCTGGGTGATTGTGACCACGGACGCCAGCCTTCTGGGCTGGGGAGCAGTCTGGGACTTGTTAAAGGCACAAGGTCTTTGGTCTCGGGAGGGAGTCTGCTCTCCCATAAACATTTTGGAGTTGAGAGCGATTTACCATGCTCTGATGGCTTGGCCTCAATTGTACTTCACCTGGTTTATCAGATTTCAGTCTGACAACATAACCTTCAGTGGCTTGCATCAACCACCAGGGGGGAACTCAAAGTTCCTTAGCCATGAAGGAGGTAGCTCAGATTATTCAGTGGGCAGAAGCTTACAGTTGTTGTCTATCTGCGATCCACATTCCAGGAGGTGGACAACTGGGAACAGGATTTCCTGAGCAGGACAGACTTTTCATCCCAGGGAGTGGGAACTTCATCCAGAGGTGTTTTCCTCAACTTAACCCTCAAATGGGGGGGTGCTGGAGTTGGATCTGATGGTGTCTCGGCAAAATACCAAGCCTCCAAGGTACGTTTCAAGGTCAAGAGATCCACAGGCCGCTTTGATAGATGCTCTGGTGGTCTCTTTGGATTTCAGGCTGGCATACCTGTTTCCTCAGTTTGCTCTTCTTCCGCGAGTCATTGCTCGTATCAAACAGGAGAGAGCGTTGGTGATTCTAATAGCCCCTGCTTGGCCACGCAGGATCTGGTATGCAGACCTAGTGGAGATGTCATCTCTCCTGCCTTGGAGGCTGCCTCTGAGGAAGGACCTCCTAATTCAGGGTCCCTTTCTTCATTCGAATCGCGTTTCTCTTTCTTCATCCGAATCTCGTTTCTCTGAAGCTGACTACTTAGAGATTGAACGCTTAGTTCTGTCTAAGCGGGGTTTTTCTGAGCCGGTCATTGAGACCATGATTCAGGCTCGTAAGCCTGTTACGAGAAAGATATGACGTTAAATATCTTTTTTTGGGTGTGAATCTAAGGGCTACTCTTGAAGTAGGGTCAGGATTTCTAGGATTTTGTCTTTTCTCTAGGAGGGTCTGGAGAAGGGTTTGTCAGTCAGTATTCTGAAGGGTCAGAATTTCTGCCTTGTCCTATTTTGTTGCACAGGCGTCTGGCGAACGTGCCAGATGTACAATCTTTTTGGCAGGCTCTAGTCAGAATCAGGTCTGTGTTTAAACCTGTTGCTACTCCTTAGAGCCTTAATCTTGTTCTTAAAGTTTTGCAGCAGGCTCCGCTTGAGCCAATGCATTCCATAGATATTTTGTTGCTATCTTGGAAGGTGTTTTTCTTTGTTGCTATCTCTTCTGCTTGGAGAGTTTCGGAACTCTAAGCTTTGCAGTGTGATTCACATTATCTTATTTTTCATGCTGATTAGGTGGGGCTGCGTACCAAGTTAGGTTTCCTTCCTCAAGTTGTTTCGGATAGAAATATTAATCAGGAAATTGTTGTTCCTTCTTTATGCCCTAATCCTTCTCAAGGAATGTTGTTGCACAACTTGGATGTTGTGCGTGCTCTTAAATTCTATCTACAGGCGACTAAGGATTTTCGCCAGTCTTCTGCCCTATTTGTCTGTTTCTCTGGGAAGTGTAAAAGTCAGAAGGCTACAGCTACTTCTCTTTTTCTCTTTCTCTCTGGTTGAGAAGTATGAGAGAATTACGGCTCATTCCACAAGAGCTGTCTCTTCTTCTTGGGCTTTCAAAAATGAAGCTGTGGAACAAATTTGCATGGCTGGAACTTGTACTTCTCTGCATACTTTTTCTAAATTTTACAAATTTGATACTTTTGCCTCGGCTGAGGCTTCTTTTGGGAGAAAGGTTCTTCAAGCAGTGGTGCCTTCTGTCTAGGTCTACCTGTCTTGGCCCTTCCTAGTCATCTGTGTCCTCTAGCTTGGGTATTGGTTTCCAACAGTAAATGATGACGTTGTGGACTCACCATATCTTAGGAAAGAAAACAAAATTTATGCTTACCTGATAAAATTTATTTCCGGATATGGTGAGTCCACTGCCCCGCCCTTTATTTTAAGACTTATTTTTTTACTAAACCTCAAACACCTCTACACCATTGTGTTACTCCTTTTTTCTCCATTTCCCTTCGGTCGAATGACTGGGGATTGTGCGAAGGGGAGTGATACTTAACAGGTTGGCTGTGGTGCTCTTTGCCTCTTCCTGCTGGCGGCCAGTAGTGATATTCCCAACAGTAAATGATGACGCTGTGGACTCACGATATCTGGAAATGAATTTATCAGGTAAGAATAAATTATGTTTTTCGCTATCTACAGTTTAGAGGTGATAAAAAATAATCTGTTATTCATATTAAAGAGCAGAATTTAAGCACAAACTAAAAGCTTTATCAAATTGCTACACCAAATAGTTCACCAGTAAGCACATTACGAGCAGGGGCAGAGTAGGCATGCACACACCAGTTTACCTAGTAGTTGCCCTATTGGATATGTGCCATGTAAAAGAGTGCACAGCAAAGCGCTTACCTCGACTGAATGAACATTTTTACAACTAGAGGGCAAGGTGTCCTAGACAAACTAGCATTTATAACACTTAAAGGGACACACAACTCAATTTTTTTTCTTTCAGGATTCAGAAAGAGCTTGCAATTTTGAGCAACTTTCTAATTTACTCCTATTATAAATTTCTCTTTGTTCTCTTGCTATCTTTATTTGTAAGCACAGGAGCCCGCCCATTTTTGGTTCCGCACCTGGGTAGCGCTTGCTGGTTGGTGGCTACATTTAGCTTACATTCCTGCTTTTCAAATAAATATACCAAAAGAATGAAAAACATTGATAACGAGTAAATTAGAAAGTTGTTTACAATTGCACGCTCTATCTGAATTCTGAAAAAAAAAAATCGGTTTTGTGTCCCTTTAAGTGTGCATGCATGAGCTACCTCACACTTAATAAAGAAAAATAAATATGCTACAAAGGTATCTAGATTGCAACATTTTCTTTAGCTGAAACGTCCAGTTTTAAAGGTGTAATTATGTAAACACAGCATTACTATTTTATAGCGTTCGGCTGCTGATGTTGCTGTTTTGGGACTTTCCTTTAACTCCTCTTTGTTCCCTTCTGGCATAACCCTCTGATTTCAGTTTCAAAGAGTAGTCAGTGGCAGCTGTATTCCTTCAGTGGGGAGTCTAAGCTAGGGGACATTCAGGAAGGTTCTTGGGTGCAATATTAAAGGAACAGTAAACACTTTGTAATTACAAGATGTTATTGTGCTGCTATAGAATAACATATTAGCCACAGTCATAATGTTAGTATAAAATGTGGTGTTTTGCCGTTATCTGTTAAAGAAAATTATGGAAAGGTACCAATAGTATGGATAACCCTGAGAAGTCAGCATGGTGCATTTCAGGTTCTGAGAATTAGAAAGTCCTCAGTTTTGAGAGCTAATTTACATGAAAGGGGGCAAAATAAATAATGAAGGCTTCATTATGCATAAAATAAACATTTTATATAAAACTCTCAAGGTGTTTACTGTCCCTTTTTTAATTTACAATTGTGATTCTCTAAATGGCACACACTGCTCCCCATTAGCTTATCTAAAGGAAAAAAATAAATTAAAACAAAACTCCTTTCACCTGTGAGGGAAAATTATGATTACTACCGATACCTACAGTCCCATTGTAACTTATGTTTACCAGCATTTATAGTCACGTTTGAATTGACCAGTACTCAGTGTCCTGCGTGCAGGTGTCAGATGCTTTTTCAATTATTTTTTTTATTGTGTTGATTTTCTTTGCCTATGAAGTAGATGACTGTGGTTGGCCTTACTTTTTATTTCTTTTTTTAACTTTAGGTCTATGTGAAATCACTTGTTAAGGCTCTAGGGGAAAGGGAAACATTTCACAAATACCATATGGTGGTTTAAACTATTAAATTGATTTCACTTTTAAATCAAAATAATTTTTATGCAAAAAGAATGAAGCTTAACATATTGTGAATCAAATAAAAAATAATTCCTTTTTAAGCATCATAATGTTTATACCATTGCTTTATTTATTTATTTTTGTAGAATCCATCACATTGTGGTTAATTTTTCTCATTGTATCTGCCATTTTTATTTGATTTTTATGTAGCAGATCATCCACAGTTTTTGTTACATATCTCTATTGGTAGGGCTAAAAGTACCCACTCTTGTACACCAATACACACTTAAATATAATCACAGCTCCCCTGTTTAGTTCAATGGCCCTAAATTGTCTAATTTATGTTTCATACACAGGTATGACTTGTAAATTAGAGTGATATTTTTCTGTGCCAGGTTATATCCATTATGCATTCCTTAAAATACATTGTTTTGCTTTATTTCAACATGTTTTTATGGCTGCTAAATGGCTATCATAAGTTCTACATATTCTGAAATAAAACAAAGGAACCTTTGTTTAGGGGCTTGTTTGAGGTACCGTTCATACAATGTAGCTTTCAGATTTTTTTATCTGTCTCAAAATAATTTCTCCCACTTGTGTATTTTTTGAACTGGAATACCAGTTTTGAAACATTAGCCAGGAAAAAAGCAGAGAAAGGCATAACAGTAATTACAAATTTGGAAGATACCATTAAGTATTGGGTTTTGCTGAGACTGAAGCTATGTTACTTGTAAAAGCACTTTATTGATGTGTATACCCATATTATACCCACGTACTGTTGTATTGGTGTACAGACTCTGGGGGACTTTAGCCCACTACCTTGTTATCTTGGTAATAATTAAATGGCAGGTTTTAATCCCACCTCTGCTTCTGTGCAGATCGCTATGGGATCAGCCAATCGGGTCGACTACCTTCTTCTGTAACTGCGCTCAGAGTTCTTAGCTCCAGCACAGACTTGGAAGCTGCTGTGGCAGATGCTCTGGTAAGTGATAAATCTGCATTTGTTCTATAGAACACAGCTAGATGACTTACTGTTGTCCATTCGTCAGCGATAAGTGAGTAGACTGAACAGAACTTTGCTTTTAACAACCATCTTAATTTATTTTTTCTTATTTAGCTGCTGGGAGACCCAAGAAGTAAGGTATGGATAAACGTATTATTGATGATGTTGCTTACACTGAGTTTTTGTTAAATTGATATTTTGTATATATGCATTAATATATACATTTTGTTAATACTGCATCAGTATGCAAATGAGAACATTACTTTGAGAACATTAAAGGGCCGTTGAAGTAAAAAAAAATTACATGCTCCAACAAATTAGAGCATGCAATGTTTTGACTATAGTGGCCATTTAAGAGCCCATTGTATGCTACAATTTTTTGAAGGAGCCACTCTGGACTTGTTACTAGAGTACATGCAGCTTTATTTTGTTTGCAAATCGGGCATTGTTGTGCTGTAGCCTCTTATCTCAGCTTAGGCTAGGTAGGTACAGATATCTTACAGGGTTAACTTATGGTTGTGAAGTATCACAATTAAATTGCAACAAGAGGGGGCAAAATAAATAATGAAAATATATACTACTCACAGTTGCACACTTTTGTTGCAATAAAGTGTGTTGTCTTTTTTCAGTTCTAAAACTGAGCGTGGAATATTAAACTGATACTAAACCCAAATTTTTTCTTACATCATTCAGATAGCACATGCAATTTTAAGCAACTTTCTAATTTACTCCTATTATCATTTTTTCATTCTCTTATGGCACATATGGTTGTAAAAGCTTCTCTGGGATCCCCTTTGTTCAGAAATAGCAGACATATAGGGCTTTGGCGTTGCTTTTTGGCAATTAGAAGGCCGCTAAATGCCGCTGCGCACCTCACTTGTATTATGCCCAGCAGTGAAGGGGTTAATTAGGTAGCTTGTAGGGAGCTTGCAGGGTTAATTTTAGCTTTAGTGTAGAGATCAGCCTCCCACCTGACACCCCCTGATCCCTCCCAAACAGCTCTTTCCTCCCCCACCCCACAATTTTCCCCGCCATCTTAAGTACTGGCAGAACGTAAAAAAAAAAGTACTAAAAAAAGTTGTTTTTTTTTATTTTATTATTAAAAAAAAAAAACTTTCTGCTGTGTAGGATCTCTCCCCCTCTACCTTTATTGTGCGCCATCTTGGGTAATGTCAGCTGTCTGGCAGTACCCAGTTTGCTAGAAAATGTCATTTTTTTTTAATTTTCCCCCCATATTTTTCTGTAGTTTAGCTTCCCCCCCCTCAATAGCCAACCCCCCACCCCCTCCCAGATCCCTTAGATCAATTTTCCTCTCTCCCACTTTAATTATCGTTATTAAATGTTTCATAGTGTAGTGGTTCCCACCCGTGCACGCCCCCGTCGTCCCCTTACGTGATCCCGCCCCCTGGTTCGCAACCCACCCGCCTCCCACATCTGCTCCCACCCACCAACGAATGTGGCCATCGATGTTCGATGCAAAGAGGGCCACTGAGTGGCTCTTTCTGCATCGGATGGCTAGAAAATGTTATTGCAGGATGCCTCGATATCAATGCATCACTGCAATAACATGAAAGTGGCTGGAAGCGATCAGGATCGCTTCCACCGCTTGAATAGACCAACGATGTACAGGGTACGTCCTTGGTCATTAAGGACAATTTTATTGTAGGACGTACCCTGTACGTCGTTGGTCCTTAAGAGGTTAATGGAAGTTACATAGAACAAAAAACATTGTATTGAAAAGTTTACATGAAAAATATATTAATACAGGTACAAATTCCCAAATCCATAATTCCAAAATATATTTTTCCCTCTGTAAGTCACACTCTTCTCTGCCTGTGTATTTGTTTTGTTTTTTTGTGTTCTAAAATGCAAATAATAGTCTATATGTATTTACAACAACAAATATTACCTTCCTGATAACAGTACTATCTGAGGGTACGATGTATACAGAAGTATTAAACATGATATAAAACTACCTTTAGGTTACATGTATAAGCTGTATTATGACATGTAAATATTACCTAAATGACAGAAGATATTGTCATTTACACTTTGTCCCATCCCCTTTTCAGGCTGTCCCATTTTAAAGGTGCAGATATTACAAAATCCAAACTATTCCTAAAATCAAACCTTTTTGATTTCTTCTGTTAAGTGTGATCAGTCCACGGGTCATCATTACTTCTGGGATATTACTCCTCCCCAACAGGAAGTGCAAGAGGATTCACCCAGCAGAGCTGCATATAGCTCCTCCCCTCTACGTCACTCCCTGTCATTCTCTTGCACCCAACGACTAGATAGGATGTGTGAGAGGACTATGGTGATTTTATTTAGTTTTATTTCTTCAATCAAAAGTTTGTTATTTTTTAATAGCACCGGAGTGTGTTATTCCTTCTCTGGTAGAATTTGAAGAAGAATCTACCAGAGTTTTTTACTATGATTTTAGCCGGAGTAGTTAAGATCATATTGCTGTTTCTCGGCCATCTGAGGAGAGGTAAACTTCAGATCAGGGGACAGCGGGCAGTTTAATCTGCAAAGAGGTATGTAGCAGTTTTTATTTTCTGACAATGGAATTGATGAGAAAATCCTGCCATACCGACATAATATCATGTATGTATTTTTTACATTTGAGTATTCTGGGGAATGGTACTTCACTAGAATTACACTGTGTATATAATCTCTAGCCTATTTGGTTTTTTACTAATTTATGTTAAATGTTTTTGCTGGAATGTAAAATCGTTTTCATTTTCTAAGGTACTGGGTGAATAAAATGTTTGGGCACTATTTTTCCACTTGGCAGTTGCTTTATCTAATTATGACAGTTTACTGATCTCTCTCACCCCTGTGTGTGAGGGGGAGGGACCTTTTTTTTGGCGCTTTTGCTACGCATCAAAAATTTCAGTCAGAAGCTCATTGTTTTTTCCTGCATGTTCCGGTTTATCTCTACAGAACTCAGGGGTCTTCAAAGCTTGTTTGAGGGAAGTAATCTAACAGAGCTGTGAGATTGTAGTTGACTGTGATAAAGAAACGTTTATTCTTTAACTTTTTTATGCCATCAGGGTTAGTTATTCTTTGCTAATGGGAACAAGCCTTTGCTAAAATTGTGTTTTGTTTTGCAAAGTTTATTGATTTCAACTGTTATATATCTTCTGTGCTTCTTAGGCACAGTACGCTTTTCATTGTATAATATTTCCAAGTTGCAAGTTTAGTTGCTAGTGTGTTAAACATGTCTGATTCAGAGGATGAGACCTGTACTATTTGTAATAACGCCAAAGTGGAGCCCAATAGAAATTTATGTACTAACTGTATTGATGCTACTTTAAATAAAAGTCAATCTGTACAAATTGAACAAATTTCACCAAACAACGAGGGGAGAGTTATGCCGACTAACTCGCCTCACGTGACAGTACCTGCATCTCCCGCCCGGGAGGTGCGCGATATGGTGGCACCCAGTACATCTGGGCGGCCATTACAAATAACATTACAAGATATGGCTACTGTTATGACGGAAGTTTTGGCTAAATTACCAGAACTAAGAGGCAAGCGTGATCACTCTGGGGTGAGAACAGAGTGCGCTGATAATGCTAGGGCCATGTCAGATACTGCGTCACAACTTGCAGAGCATGAGGACGGAGAGCTTCATTCTGCGGCTGACGGTTCTGATCCAATCAGATTGGATTCAGATATTTTAAATTTCAAATTTAAGCTGGAAAACCTCCGTGTATTACTAGGGGAGGTGTTAGCGGCTCTGAATGATTGTAACACAGTTGCAATACCAGAGAAAATGTGTAGGTTGGATAAATATTTTGCCGTACCAACAAGTACTGACGTTTTTCCTATACCTAAGAGACTAACTGAAATTATTACTAAGGAGTGGGATAGACCCGGTGTGCCGTTCTCACCCCCTCCGATATTTAGAAAGATGTTTCCAATAGACACCGCCACACGGGACTTATGGCAAACGGTCCCTAAGGTGGAGGGAGCAGTTTCTACTTTAGCTAAGCGTACCACTATCCCGGTAGAGGATAGCTGTGCCTTTTCAGATCCAATGGATAAAAAGTTAGAGGGTTACCTTAAGAAAATATTTGTTCAACAAGGTTTTATATTGCAACCCCTTGCATGCATTGCGCCGGTCTCGGCTCCAGCTGCATTCTAGATTGAGTCTCTGGAAGAGAACCTTAGTTCAGCTACGCTGGACGACATTTCGGACACTCTTAGAATACTTAAGCTAGCTAATTCATTCATTTCGGAAGCCGTAGTACATTTAACTAAACTTACGGCTAAGAATTCCGGATTCGCCATTCAGGCGCGCAGGGCACTGTGGCTAAAATCCTGGTCAGCTGATGTAACTTCTAAGTCCAAATTACTTAATATACCTTTCAAAGGGCAGACCTTATTTGGGCCCGGTTTGAAAGAAATTATCGCTGACATTACAGGAGGTAAGGGCCACGCCCTGCCTCAAGACAAAGCCAGACCTAAGGCTAGACAGTCTAATTTTCGTTCCTTTCGGAATTTCAAAGCAGGAGCAGCATCAACTTCCACTGCTCCAAAACAAGAAGGATCTGGTGCTCGCTTCAGACAAGGCTGGAGACCTAACCAGTCCTGGAACAAGGGCAAGCAGGCCAGGAAACCTGCTGCTGCCACTAAAACAGCATGAATTGAGGGCCCCCGATCCGAGATCGGATCTAGTGGGGGGCAGACTTTCTCTCTTCGCCCAGGCTTGGGCAAGAGATGTCCAGGATCCCTGGGCGCTAGAGATAATATCTCAGGGATACCTTCTGGACTTCAAATACTCTCCTCCAAGAGAGAGATTTCATCTGTCAAGGTTGTCAACAAACCAAACAAAGAAAGAAGCGTTTCTACGCTGCGTACAAGAACTGTTGTTAATGGGAGTAATCCATCCAGTTCCACGATCGGAACAGGGACAAGGGTTTTACTCAAATCTGTTTGTGGTTCCCAAAAAAAGAGGGAACTTTCAGACCAATCCTGGATTTAAAGATCCTAAACAAATTCCTAAGAGTTCCATCGTTCAAAATGGAGACTATTCGGACAATTTTACCCATGATCCAAGAAGGTCAGTACATGACCACAGTGGATTTAAAGGATGCTTACCTTCACATACCGATCCACAAAGATCATTACCGGTATCTAAGGTTTGCCTTTCTAGACAGGCATTACCAGTTTGTAGCTCTTCCATTCGGATTGGCTACAGCTCCAAGAATCTTCACAAAGGTTCTAGGTGCTCTTCTGGCGGTACTAAGACCGCGGGGAATTTCGGTAGCTCCGTACCTAGACGACATTCTGATACAAGCGTCAAGCTTTCAAACTGCCAAGTCTCATACAGAGTTGGTACTGGCTTTTCTAAGGTCACATGGATGGAAGGTGAACGAAAAGAAAAGTTCACTCGTTCCATTCACAAGAGTTCCCTTCCTGGGGACTCTCATAGATTCTGTAGAAATGAAGATTTACCTGACAGAGGACAGGTTAACAAAACTTCAAAGTGCTTGCCGCACCCTTCATTCCATTCAACACCCGTCAGTGGCTCAATGCATGGAGGTAATCGGCTTAATGGTAGCGGCAATGGACATAGTACCATTTGCTCGCTTACACCTCAGACCACTGCAACTATGCATGCTAAGTCAGTGGAATGGGGATTACTCAGACTTGTCCCCTTCTCTGAATCTGGATCAAGAGACCAGAAATTCTCTTCTATGGTGGCTTTCTCGGCCACATCTGTCCAGGGGGATGCCATTCAGCAGACCAGACTGGACAATTGTAACAACAGACGCCAGCCTTCTAGGTTGGGGCGCCGTCTGGAATTCTCTGAAGGCTCAGGGACAATGGAGTCAGGAGGAGAGTCTCCTGCCAATAAACATTCTGGAATTGAGAGCAGTTCTCAATGCCCTCCTGGCTTGGCCCCAGTTGACAACTCGGAGGTTCATCAGGTTTCAGTCGGACAACATCACGACTGTAGCTTACATCAACCATCAGGGAGGGACAAGAAGCTCCCTAGCAATGATGGAAGTATCAAAGATAATTCGCTGGGCAGAGTCTCACTCCTGCCACCTGTCAGCAATCCACATCCCGGGAGTGGAGAACTGGGAGGCGGATTTCTTAAGTCGTCAGACTTTTCATCCGGGAGAGTGGGAACTTCATCCGGAGGTCTTTGCCCAAATACTTCGACGTTGGGGCAAACCAGAGATAGATCTCATGGCGTCTCGACAGAACGCCAAGCTTCCTCGTTACGGGTCCAGATCCAGGGATCCAGGAGCAGTCCTAATAGATGCCCTGACAGCACCTTGGGACTTCAGGATGGCTTATGTGTTTCCACCCTTCCCGATGCTTCCTCGATTGATTGCCAGAATCAAACAGGAGAGAGCATCAGTGATTCTAATAGCGCCTGCGTGGCCACGCAGGACTTGGTATGCAGACCTGGTGGACATGTCATCCTGTCCACCTTCGTCTCTACCTCTGAAACAGGACCTCCTGATACAGGGCCCTTTCAAACATCAAAATCTAACTTCTCTGAAGCTGACTGCTTGGAAATTGAACGTTTGATTTTATCAAGACGTGGGTTTTCTGAGTCGGTTATTGACACCTTAATACAGGCTAGGAAGCCTGTTACCAGAAAGATTTACCATAAGATATGGCGTAAATACCTATATTGGTGTGAATCCAAAGGTTACTCTTGGAGTAAGGTTAGGATTCCTAGGATATTGTCTTTTCTACAAGAAGGTTTAGAAAAGGGTTTATCTGCTAGTTCATTAAAGGGACAGATCTCAGCTCTGTCCATTCTGTTACACAAACGTCTGTCAGAAGTGCCAGACGTTCAGGCTTTTTGTCAGGCTTTGGCCAGGATTAAGCCTGTGTTTAAAACTGTTGCTCCGCCATGGAGTTTAAACCTTGTTCTTAACGTTTTACAGGGTGTTCCATTTGAACCCCTCCATTCCATTGATATAAAGTTGTTATCTTGGAAAGTTCTATTTTTAATGGCTATTTCCTCGGCTCGAAGAGTCTCTGAGTTATCAGCCTTACATTGTGATTCTCCTTATTTGATTTTTCATTCGGATAAGGTAGTTCTGCGCACTAAACCTGGGTTCTTACCTAAGGTAGTCACTAACAGGAATATCAATCAAGAGATTGTTGTTCCTTCTTTGTGTCCAAATCCTTCTTCGAAGAAGGAACGTCTTCTGCACAATCTGGATGTAGTTCGTGCCCTAAAGTTTTACTTACAGGCAACTAAGGAATTTCGACAAACGTCTTCCCTGTTTGTCGTTTACTCTGGTCAGAGGAGAGGTCAAAAGGCTTCTGCTACCTCTCTTTCTTTCTGGCTTCGTAGCATAATTCGTTTAGCCTATGAGACTGCTGGACAGCAGCCTCCTGAAAGAATTACAGCTCATTCTACTAGAGCTGTGGCTTCCACTTGGGCCTTTAAGAATGAGGCCTCTGTTGAACAGATTTGCAAGGCTGCAACTTGGTCTTCGCTTCATACTTTTTCCAAATTTTACAAATTTGACACTTTTGCTTCCTCGGAGGCTATTTTTGGGAGAAAGGTTCTTCAGGCAGTGGTTCCTTCTGTATAAAGAGCCTGCCTATCCCTCCCGTCATCCGTGTACTTTTGCTTTGGTATTGGTATCCCAGAAGTAATGATGACCCGTGGACTGATCACACTTAACAGAAGAAAACATAATTTATGCTTACCTGATAAATTCCTTTCTTCTGTAGTGTGATCAGTCCACGGCCCGCCCTGTTTTTTAAGGCAGGTAAATATTTTTTAAATTATACTCCAGTCACCACTACACCCTTGGCTTCTCCTTTCTCGTTGGTCCTTGGTCGAATGACTGGGAGTGACGTAGAGGGGAGGAGCTATATGCAGCTCTGCTGGGTGAATCCTCTTGCACTTCCTGTTGGGGAGGAGTAATATCCCAGAAGTAATGATGACCCGTGGACTGATCACACTACAGAAGAAAGGAATTTATCAGGTAAGCATAAATTATCGCTAAATGCCTCTGCGCACCCACGTGTATTATGCCCAGTAGTGAAGGGGTTAATTAGGAAGCTTTTAGGGTTAATTTTAGTGTAGTGTAGTAGACAACCCAAAGTATTGATCTAGGCCCATTTTGGTATATTTCATGCCACCATTTCACTGCCAAATGCGATCAAATAAAAAAAATCGTTCACTTTTTCACAAACTTTTTCATAAACTTTAGAATTCTCACTGAAATTATTTACAAACAGCTTGTGCAATTATGCACAAATGGTTGTAAATGCTTCTCTGGATCCCCTTTGTTCAGAAATAGCAGACATATATGTCTTTGGCGTTGCTTTTTGGCAATTAGAAGGCCGCTAAATGCCGCTGCGCACCTCACTTGTATTATGCCCAGCAGTGAAGGGGTTAATTAGGTAGCTTGTAGGGAGCTTGCAGGGTTAATTTTAGCTTTAGTGTAGAGATCAGCCTCCCACTTCACACCCCCTGATCCTCCCAAACAGCTCTTTCCTCCCCCACCCCACAATTTTCCCCGCCATCTTAAGTACTGGCAGAAACGTAAAAAAAAAGTACTAAAAAAAAAGTACTAAAAAAAAAGGTTGTTTTTTTTTATTTTATTATAAAAAAAAAAAAAACTTTCTGCTGTGTAGGATCTCTCCCCCTCTACCTTTTTTGTGCGGCCATCTTGGGTAATGTCAGCTGTCTGGCAGTACCCAGTTTGCTAGAAAATGTCATTTTTTTTTATTTTCTCCCCCATATTTTTCTGTAGTTTAGCTTCCCCCCCCCTCAATAGCCAACCCCCACCCCCTCCCAGATCCTTAGATCAATTTTCCTCTCTCCCACTTTAATTATCGTTATTAAATGTTTCATAGTGTAGTGGTTTCCCACCCGTGGCACCGCCCCCTCGTCCCCCTTACGTGATCCCGCCCCCTGGTTCGCAACCCACCCGCCTCCCACATCTGCTCCCACCCACCAACGAATGTGGCCATCGATGTTCGATGCAAAGAGGGTTTTTTCTACCTGTACTTTCCTTTTGTTTTATACCTAAATGTAAATTATCCTTTGTGACCCATTTGGGTGCTTGTCTGCACCCTTCACTGACTGCCCTTACTTGTAAGATTTTCCTTTTTTCTTCTTCTTACAGTGGGTAGTTGGTGGAGCTAATCAGAAACCATTGCTACCTGCTCCATAAACATTAAGTTAAAGTGGTAGTGTCCCCCCCCCCCTTCTCCTTCATGGTGAATTATATTGTTTACACCTAGCTCCTTTACCTTTATTTTGTCACTTGAAATTGTTGCTTTTGTCTGCACTAGTCAGAAAACTTGAGTAAAGAAAGTTTAAAAGAAATGTTAATTGTTTTCTCTCAGTACTGGTAAAATAGGGAAGATTTTATGTAAATATAGATATATAATCTAATAAAATCTGCTCTCCTTGCAAGCTCAGCCCATTTGAGTTTGTTGTGGTTTCAATTATCACAGGTAACTATTTCATAAAGTAAAATATACCCAAAGGATCAATTCCCCATACATTTAAACTCTGCAGCTGGTATAGCAAGTCATTGAAAACACAATAAGGGGAAAATAGTTTTTACCCAATATTCCAGCCTGTTAACCATGTTTTTGCTCCCTTTGGTGAGACCCTTCAGACAGCTTGCTAAGACTTCAGTGCAGATCTGTGGGAGTGTGCTATGCTTAGAATCTAATAACCCTGTGGTATGACTTCTGATTTGCTTTTCCATTTAAAATTATAAACAGGCCAGTGATTTAAGACAAAAATTGACTGTGCATGTGCACAAAAGCAGTTATGTTGCGGTCGACAAACTTTTGTAAACAGTGCTTTTTCAAAAGCAAATCTCTAAAATTACTGTTTTGTTTTACCCAGTTTTTACAAAATATATGTACTTACACCTATCTCTGTCAATCTTAAACTCTCTTCTTTAGGTTATTATGAATCTCATAGTACCATATGGGGTCTTTTTAGGCCAAAATTTAAAGGAACAGTAAAGTAAAACTTTCATGGTTCAGATAACGTGCATATTAAATACAGTTGTACAGGTTGAGATGCTTTATTTCATTGAGATTAGATGTGCGCGGCTGAGCAGTGAAAACATTGTCTAATTGAAGCAAAAATGACCCAGTAATGTAATAACACCATGTTTAACTGTGCAGACGCACATCTATATGGCTGCTTTAATAAAAAATGCTAGTAATTTAGTCCTTCCTCGTTGAGATTTTCTACCTCGATCTGCGCATGCTTCTAATTACGTAATCACATTCCACACATTCTTTTCAAACATGTAGAGTGCAATTACGTAATTTGTACACATGCGCACATCCATTGAGAAAATTTCGACGGAACACAGGACCAGTGAGCAGATTGCATAAACTCTGTTAATATAATCAAAATTAAACATTGCTATATGAGCATACATCAAAGGAACATTCTTAATTGTAAAAGTGGTCACTTGCCTCAAAATAAATATCATAGCAGATCTAAAGGCTTATACTGATCATCCATCCAGGATGGGACAAGAATTTATCAGTTGCTGAGCACTGTTTTTTTACCGGTTACAGGTAGAGGTGTAGTGAACTGGATGAAAAATACAGTGCATCCCATGAAGTTAACATTGAATAACCCTCATTTAGGAAAACTCTTTTTCTCTTGTTAAGTGTATCCAGTCCACGGATCATCCATTACTTGTGGGATATTCTCCTTCCCAACAGGAAGTTGCAAGAGGATCACCCACAGCAGAGCTGCTATATAGCTCCTCCCCTCACTGCCATATCCAGTCATTCTCTTGCAACTCTCAACAAAGATGGACGTAGTAAGAGGAGAGTGGTGTATTATAGTTAGTTTTTTAACTTCAATCAAAAGTTTGTTATTTTTAAATGGTACCGGAGTGTACTGTTTCATCTCAGGCAGCATTAGAAGAAGAATCTGCCTGTGATTTCTATGATCTTAGCAGAAGTAACTAAGATCCACTGCCGTTCTCACATATTCTGAGGAGTGAGGTAACTTCAGAGGGGGAATGGCGTGCAGATTTTCCTGCAATAAGGTATGTGCAGTTAATATATTTCTAGGGATGGAATTTGCTAGAAAAATGCTGCTGATACCGGATTAATGTAAGTTAAGCCTTAAATGCAGTGATAGCGACTGGTATCAGGCTTATTAACAGAGATACATACTCTTATAAAAGTGTAATATAAAACGTTTGCTGGGATGTTAATCGTTTTTATATATGTTTGGTGACAAAACTTATTGGGGCCTAGTTTTTTCCACATGGCTGGCTTGATTTCTCTTGTAAGGTGTATCCAGTCCACGGATCATCCATTACTTGTGGGATATTCTCATTCCCAATAGGAAGTTGCAAGAGGACACCCACAGCAGAGCTGTAATATAGCTCCTCCCCTAACTGTCATAGCCAGTCATTCTCTTGCAACTCTCAACAAGCTAGGATGTTGTAGGAGAGAGTGGTTAAATATAGCTAGTTTATTTTCTTCAATCAAAAGTTTGTTATTTTTAAATAGTACCGGAGTTGTGCTATTTTATCTCAGGCAGTAAATAGAAGAAGAATCTGCCTGAGGTTTCTATGATCTTAGCAGGTTGTAACTAAGATCCATTGCTATTCTCACATATGTCTGAGGGGATTACACAGATGAGGTAACTTCAGCGAGAGAATGGCGTGCAGTTTATTCTGCTATCAGGTATGTGCAGTTATAATTTTTTCTAGAGATGGAAAACACTAGAAAATGCTGCTGATACCGGATTAATGTAAGTTAAGCCTGAATACAGTGATTTAATAACGACTGGTATCATGCTTACTCCCAGGGGTAATACCCTTATGATATTGCAATATAAACGTTTGCTGGCATGTTTAATCGTTTTTATATATGCTTTGGTGATAAAACTTTATTGGGGCCTAGTTTTTTCCACATGGCTGGCTTAAATTTTGACTAGAAACAGTTTTACTGAGGCTTTCCACTGTTATAGTATAAAAGTTACAGTTGGTGCAGTTAAAATTACAAACTGTGACATCCAGCTTCCCTCAAGAGTCCCCTGTATGCTATAGGACATCTCTAAAGGGCTCAAAGGCTTTCCAAAGTCATTTATTGGGGAAGGTAGGACCACAGCTTGCTGTGGCAGTTGGTTGTGACTGTTAAAAAAAAAAAAAACAAAAAAAAAAAAAAAACCTTTCGTTTTTTTGATCCGTTTTTTGAACTAAGGGGTTAATCATCCATTTGCAAGTGGATGCAATGCTCTGCTAGCCTATTACATACACTGTAAAAAATTTGTTTGATTTAGTGCATTTTTTCACTGTTTTTCAAATTCTGACAATTTGTTTCTCTTAAAGGCACAGTACTGGTTTTTATATTTGCTTGTTAACTTGATTTAAAGTGTTTTTCAAGCTTGCTAGTCTCATTGCTAGTCTGTATAAACATTTCTGACATAGAAGAAACTCCTTGTTCATTATGTTTAAAAGCCATGGTGGAACCCCCTCTTAGAATCATATTCTGTTTTTTAAAAAAATTATCACCAGAGGAATCTGACGAGGGCAAAGTTATGCCGACTAACTCTCCCCACGTGTCAAACCCTTTGACTCCCGCCCAAGGGACTCACGCTCAAATGGCGCCAAGTACATCTAGGGCGCCCATAGCGTTTACTTTACAAGACATGGCAGCAGTCATGGATAATACACTGTCAGCGGTATTAGCCAGACTACCTGAACTTAGAGGTTAGCGAGATAGCTCTGGGGTGAGACAAAATGCAGAGCATACTGACGCTTTAAGAACCATGTCTGATACTGCCTCACAATATGCAGAAGCTGAGGAAGGAGAGCTTCAGTCAGTGGGTGATGTTAATGACTCAGGAAAGATACCTGATTCTAATATTTCTACATTTAAATTTAAGCTTGAACACCTCCGCGTTTTACTTAGGGAGGTTTTAGCTGCTCTGAATGACTGTGATACCATTGCAGTGCCAGAGAAATTTTGTAGACTGGATAAATGCTTAAAAGTGCCGGTGTGTACTGATGTTTTTCCAATACCTAAAAGGTTTACAGAAATTATTAATAAGGAATGGGATAGACCAGGTGTGCCGTTCTCTTCCCCTCCTATTTTTAGAAAAATGTTTTCCAATAGACGCCACCACACGGGACTTATGGCAGACAGTCCCTAAGGTGGAGGGAGCAGTTTCTTCTCTAGCAAAGCGTACTACTATCCCTGTCAAGGACAGTTGTGCTTTTTTAGAGCCAATGGATAAAAAATTAGAAGGTTACCTTATAAAAATATTTATTCAACAAGGTTTTATCCTACAGCCCATTGCATGCATTGCCCCTGTCACTGCTGCTGCGGCGTACTGGTTTGAGTCTCTGGAAGAGGCTTTACAGGTAGAGACTCCATTGGATGACATACTTGGCAAACTTAGAGCACTTAAGCTAGCCAATTATTTTATTTCTGATGCCATTGTTCATTTGAATAAACTAACGGCTAAGAATTCTGGTTTTGCTATACAGGCGCGCAGAGCGCTATGGCTTAAATCATGGTCAGCTGACGTGACTTTAAAATCTAAGCTACTTAACATTCCCTTCAAGGGGCAGACCCTATTCGGGCCTGGTTTGAAGGAGATTATTGCTGATATCACGGGAGGAAAAGGTTGTGCCCTTCCTCAGGACAGGTCCAAATCTAGGGCCAAACAGTCTAATTTTCGTGCCTTTCGAAACTTCAAGGCAGGTGCGGCATCAACTTCCTCTAATAATAAACAAGAGGGAACTTTTGCTCAATCCAAGACGGTCTGGAGACCAAACCAGACCTGGAAAAAAGGTAAGCAGGTCAAAAAGCCTGCTGCTGCCTCTAAGACAGCATGAAGGAACGACCCCCTATCCGGTAACGGATCTAGTAGGGGGCAAACTTTCACTCTTCGCCCAGGCGTGGGCAAGAGATGTTCAGGATCCCTGGGCGTTGGAAATTATATCCCAGGGATATCTTCTGGACGTCAAAGCTTCACCCCAAAAGGGAGATTTCACCTTTCACAATTATCTGCAAACCAGATAAAGAGTGAGGCATTCTTACACTGTGTACGAGACCTCTTAGTTATGGGAGTGATCCATCCAGTTCCAAAGGAGGAACAGGAACAGGGTTTTTACTCAAATCTGTTTGTGGTTCCCAAAAAAGAGGGAATCTTCAGACCGATTTTGGATCTAAAGATTTTAAACAAATTCCTCAAAGTTCCGTCGTTCAAGATGGAAACTATTCGTACCATCATACCACTGATCCAGGAGGGTCAATATATGACTACAGTGGATCTAAAGGATGCTTATCTTCACATTCCGATACACAAAGATCATCATCGGTTTCTCAGGTTTGCCTTTCAAGACAGGCATTACCAGTTGTAGCTCTTCCCTTTGGATTAGCTACAGCCCCAAGAGTCTTTACAAAGGTTCTAGGGTCGCTTTTGGCGGTCCTAAGGCCACGGGGCATAGCAGTAGCCCCTTATTTAGACGACATCCTGATACAGGTGTCAAACTTCCAAATTGCCAAGTCTCATACGGACGTAGTACTGGCATTTCTGAGGTCGCATGGGTGGAAAGTGAACGAGGAAAAGTGTTCTCTATCCCCACTCACAAGAGTTTCCTTTCTAGGGACTCTGATAGATTCTGTAGAAATGAAAATTTACCTTGACGGAGTCCAGGTTATCAAAGCTTCTAAATTCCTGTCGGGTTCTTCATTCCATTCCGCGCCCTTTGGTGGCTCAGTGTATGGAAGTAATCGGCTTAAATGGTAGCGGCAATGGACATAGTGCCGTTTGCACGCTTACATCTCAGACCGCTGCAACTATGCAGGCTCAGTCAGTGGAGCGGGGGATTACACAGATTTGGCCCCTCAACTGAATCTGGACCAAGAGACCAGGAATCCTCTTCCCTGGTGGCTATCTCGGGTCCATCTGTCCAAAGGTATGACCTTCGCAGGCCAGATTGGACTATTGTAACAACAAATGCCAGCCTTCTAGGTTGGGGTGCAGTCTGGAACTCCCTGAAGGCTCAGGGATCGTGGACTCAGGAGGAGTCTCTCCTTCCAATAAATATTCTGGAACTAAGAGCGATATTCAAGGCTCTTCAGGTTTGGCCTCAGTTAGCAACTCTGAGGTACATCAGATTTCAGTCGGTCAACATCACGACTGTAGCTTACATCAACCATCGAGGGGGAACAAGAAATTCCCTAGAGATGTTAGAAGTTTCAAAAATAATTCACTGGGCAGAGATTCACTCTTGCCACCTATCAGCTATCCATATCCCAGGTGTAGAGCACTGGGAGGCGGATTTTCTAAGTCGTCAGACTTTTCATCCGGGAGAGTGGGAACTCCATCCGGAGGTATTTGCACAACTGATTCTCCGTTGGGGCAAACCAGAACTGGATCTCATGGCATCTCGCCAGAACGCCAAGCTTCCGTGTTACGGATCCAGGTCCAGGGATCCCAAGGCGACACTGATAGATACTCTAGCAGCGCCCTGGTCTTTCAACCTGGCTTATGTGTTTCCACCGTTTCCTCTGCTCCCTCGACTGATTGCCAAGATCAAGCAGGAGAGAGCATCGGTGATTCTGATAGCACCTGCGTGGCCACGCAGGACCTGGTATGCAGATCTAGTGGACATGTCATCCTTTCCACCATGGTCTCTGCCTCTGAGACAGGACCTTCTACTTCAGGGTCCTTTCATCCATCCAAATCTAATTTCTCTGAGGCTGACTGCCTGGAGATTGAATGCTTGATTTTATCAAAGCGTGGCTTCTCCGAGTCAGTTATTGATACCTTAATACAGGCACGAAAGCCTGTCACCAGGAAAATTTACCATAAGGTATGGCGTAGATATCTTTATTGGTGTGAATCCAAGGGTTACTCATGGAGTAAGGTCAGGATTCCTAGGATTTTATCTTTTCTCCAAGAAGGTTTGGAAAAAGGATTGTCAGCTAGTTTCTTAAAGGGACAGATTTTTGCTCTGTCTATTCTTTTGCACTAGCGTCTGGCAGATGTTCCAGACGTTCAGGCATTTTGTCAGGCTTTAGTTTGAATCAAGCCTGTGTTTAAACCTGTTGCTCCACCATGGAGCTTAAACTTGGTTCTTAAGGTTCTTCAAGGAGTTCCGTTTGAACCTCTTCATTCCATAGATATCAAACTTTTATCTTGGAAAGTTCTTTTTTTTTTTTTTGGTAGGCTATTTCCTCGGCTCGTAGAGTCTCTGAGCTATCTGCCTTACAATGTGATTCTCCTTATCTGATTTTTCATACGGATAAGGTAGTCCTGCGTACCAAACCTGGGTTCTTACCTAAGGTGGTATCTAACAAGAATATCAATCAAGAGATTGTGGTTCCATCCTTGTGTTACACAATCTGGACGTAGTCTGTGCTTTAAAGTTTTATTTACAAGCTACTAAAGATTTTCGTCAAACATCTGCTTTGTTTGTTGTCTACTCTGGACAGAGGAGAGGTCAAAAGGCTTTGGCAACCTCTTTTTCTTTTTGGCTAAGAAGCTTAATCCGCTTAGCCTATGAGACTGCTGGACAGCAGCCCCCTGAAAGGATTACAGCTCATTCCACTAGAGCTGTGGCTTCCACTTGGGCCTTTAAAAATGAGGCTTCTATTGAACAGATTTGCAAGGCGGCGACTTGGTCTTCGCTTCATACTTTTTCAAAATTTTACAAATTTGATACTTTTGCTTCTTCGGAGGCTATATTTGGGAGAGAGGTTTTACGGGCAGTGGTTCCTTCCATTTAAGTTCCTGCCTTGTCCCTCCCTTCATCCATGTACTTTAGCTTTGGTATTGGTATCCCACAAGTAATGGATGATCCGTGGACTGGATACACCTTACAAGAGAAAACACAATTTATGCTTACCTGATAAATTTATTTCTCTTGTGGTGTATCCAGTCCACGGCCCGCCCTGTCATTTTAATGCAGGTAATTTTTAAATTTAAACTACAGTAACCACTACACCCTATGGTTCCTCCTTTCTCTCGGCTTGTTTTCGGATCGAATGACTGGCTATGGACAGTTAGGGGAGGAGCTATATTACAGCTCTGCTGTGGGTGTTCCTCTTGCAAACTTCCTATTGGGAATGAGAATATCCACAAGTAATGGATGATCCGTTGACTGGATACACCACAAGAGAAATAAATTTATCAGGTAAGCATAAATTGTGTTTTTTGCCTAGAAACAGTTTCCTGAAGCTTTCCACTGTTGCAATATGAGTGGGAAGGGCCTATTTTAGTGCTTTTCTGTGCTGATAAAAATACTGACAGAGACATTCATCTTCCCTCTGCATGATACAGGACATCTCTGAAGGGCTCAAAAGGCTTCAAAGTCGTGTTTGAGGAGGGTAACGATCACAGTAGACTGTGGCAGTTGTTGTGACTGTGTTTAAAAAACGTTTTTGTCATTTATTATTCTGTTTTTTGTTATTAAGGGTTAATCATCCATTTGCAAGTGGGTGCAATGCTCTGCTGACTTGTTACATACACTGTAAAAATTTTGTTAGTGTAACTGCCTTTTTTCACTGTTATTTCAAATTTTGTCAATTTGTTTCTCTTAAAAGCACAATAACGTTTTTTTATATTGCTTGCTAACTTTCTTTAAAGTGTTTTCCAAGCTTGCTAGTCTCATTGCTAGTCTGTACAAACATGTCTGAAACAGAGGATACTTGTTCATTATGTTTAAAAGCCATGGTGGAGCCCCATAGGAGAATGTGTACTAAATGTATTGATTTCACCTTAAACAGTAAAGATCAGTCTTTATCTATAAAAGAATTGTCACCAGAGGGGTCTGTCGAGGGGGAAGTTATGCCGACTAACTCTCCCCACGTGTCGGACCCTTCGCCTCCCGCTCAAGGGACGCACGCTAATATGGCGCCAAGTACATCAGGGACGCCCATAGCGATTACTTTGCAGGACATGGCTGCAATCATGAATAATACCCTGTCAGAGGTATTATCCAGATTGCCTGAATTGAGAGGCAAGCGCCATAGCTCTGGGGTTAGAAGAGATACAGAGCGCATAGATGCTGTAAGAGCCATGTCTGATACTGCGTCACAATATGCAGAACCTGAGGACGGAGAGCTTCAGTCTGTGGGTGACGTCTCTGAATCGGGGAGACCTGATTCAGAGATTTCTAATTTTAAATTTAAGCTTGAGAACCTCCGTGTATTGCTTGGGGAGGTATTAGCTGCTCTGAATGACTGTGACACAATTGCAGTGCCAGAGAAATTGTGTAGGCTGGATAAATACTATGCAGTGCCGGTGAGTACTGATGTTTTTCCAATACCTAAAAGGCTTACAGAAATTATTAGTAAGGAGTGGGATAGGCCCGGTGTGCCCTTTTCCCCACCTCCTATATTTAAAAATTTTTTTCCAATAGATGCCACTACACAGGACTTATGGCAGACTGTCCCTAAGGTGGAGGGAGCAGTTTCTACTTTAGCAAAGCGTACCACTATCCCGGTTGAGGACAGTTGTGCTTTTTTCAGATCCAATGGATAAAAAATTAGAGGGTTACCTTAAGAAAATGTTTATTCAACAAGGTTTTATTTTACAGCCCCTTGCATGCATTGCGCCTGTCACTGCTGCGGCGGCATTCTGGTTTGAGGCCCTGGAAGAGGCCAT
>NW_026511946.1:0-17195 GCF_027579735.1 Bombina bombina
GTGAGCACTTTCAAATATTTGAGATCAAGATAGGCTGAAAAGCACCTTCTTTCTTTGGTATTATGAAAACATTGGAGTAAAATCCCTTGCTTGAGCTCTGAGGATGGACCTGGAACAACTATTTCCATAAATTCCAGATCTTTCATCAGAAGAGCCTTGACATTAATGGTATCTCTAGGAATGCTAGACATGAGGAATTTTCCCAAGGAGGCTTTAAATGAAAGCTTATTTGATATTCCTAAAAAAATATCTCCAACACCCAAGGATCCTAAAAAGACCGTTCCCAAGCTTGACGAAAAAGATTCAATCTGCCCCTTAGCAGAAACTGGTCTGGAATGGGGGCCCCACCTTCATGCGAACTTGAAATTAAAACATACATCCTCAGCCACTGCTTCAAGTGGAGGGTTCTGTGATTCTGTAAATCCATCCTAATAACATAAAAAGGTAACATAGTAAATGAGAAGTCAATCGATTTCAACCTATACAAATCTTAATATACTAAGAAAAAAGCTCCAGTTGATCTTACATTAATACAATTAAAAAGACGACCAATTTAACACAAGCAATCATATCCCTGAATTCTGTTTCTAGCCAGAAATGTATCTAAACCATTTTTAAATGTATCTAAGGTATTGGCATTTACTACCTCCTCAGATAATAAGTTCCACAATTCGATTGCTCTTACAGTGAAAAAACGTTTACGTTGCAGGAGATTATGGGGTCAATATAACATGGTGCGGACAGATATGATCCGCTATAGCGAATCATGTCTGCTGCACATCGAAAAATGCCAAGAGCATACGCTGTTTATCAATGCATTAGCAGTTCTTGTAAACTGCTGGTGCAATGCCGCCCCCTGCAGATTCACGGACAATCGGCCGCTAGCAGGGGGTGTCAATCAACCCGATCATATTGGATCGGGTTAATTTTCGTCAATGTCTGTCCGCCTCTTTAGAGCATACGAACAGGTTATGGAGCAGCGGTCTTTAGACCGCTGCTTCATAACTTGTTTTTTGGTGAGCCTGAAGGCTCGCCAGAAACATGGGGTATCAAGTTCCATGGAGCTTGATAAATAGGCCCCTAAATCTATTTTCCTCCAGTCTTAAATGGTGTCACAAACTATTTTCTTTGAATAAACAGAGCCATCTCTGTATATGGGCCTTAAATATATATACAATAATCATGTCACTTCTCAAGCACCCTTTTTCTAGAGAAAACAGACCCAGTTTGGCTAACCTCTCCTCATACCTTAAATTCTCCAATTACCCTTATTAGCTTTGTGGCCCTTCTCTGTAATGTAATTCTTTAGATTGGTCCCCAGAACTGCACTCTATACTCAAGGTGAGGTCTTACCAGGGATTTATATAGTGAAATAATAATGCTTTCCTCCCACCAATGCCTCTTAATACATGCTAGTATCTTATTAGTCTTAGAAGCCGTTGCCCTGCATGGTGCACCCATCTTTAGCTTGTTATCTATTAATACTCCCATGTCCCTTTCCGCCTCTGCTTGGCTAAGTCTAGTCCCATTTAAATAATACATTGCCTGTGTTTTTACTTCCAAAATGTAAAACTTTGCATCTTCCAGTGTTAAATCTCATTTTCCATTTACCCGCCCATTCTTCTTATTTTTGTAGATCCTCTTGTAAAGCAAGTTCATCCTGCCCTGGCCTAATTAACTTACACAGCTTTGTATCATCTTCAAAAATAGAGATGTTGCTATTTAATCCTTGCTTCAAATCATTAATATTTTTTTTTTTAAAAGAACAGGGCCCAGTAACGGATCCCTGGGGGACTCCACTAATTACCTTTGTCCAATCTGAATATGATCAATTTACTACTCAGAAGAGGAATCTGTAGATCGAAATGTACCCTGTTTTTCTGTGGAGAATTGAGAAGGGCTGTTCCTAAGGGATGTCCCTGAAGAGTTAAAGGCCTGAGAAGAATCTCCTTTTGCCCCATGCATGCATCTAAATTTGACTGCTGAAGGCAACAACCATCAACTCAATGAAAAAAAAATGAATATACTCCTTAAAGGGACAGTAAACAGTTTTTGTTGTTTTAAAAGATAGATATAATCTCTTTAGTACCCATTCCCCAGTTTTGCACAACCAACAGTTATAATAATACACGTTTTACCTTTATAATTACCTTGTATCGAAGACTCTGCAGACTGCCCACTTATTTCAATTCTTTTGACAGACTTGCATTTTAGCCAATCAGTGCTCACTCCTTTGTAAATTCACGTGTATGAGCTCAATGTTATCTATATGAAACAGATGAACTAACGCCCTCTAGAGGTGAAAAACTGTCAAAATGCATTTAAATTAGAGGCGGCCTTCAAGGTCTAAGAAATTAGCCTATGAACCTCCTAGGTTTAGCTTTCAACTAAGAATACCAAGAGAACAAAACAAAAACAAAATTTATGCTTACCTGATAAATTTCTTTCCGGATATGGTGAGTCCACGGCTTCATCAATTACTGTTGGGAATATCACTCCTGGCCAGCAGGTGGAGGCAAAGAGCACCACAGTCAAGCTGTTAAAGGGACACTGAACCCAAATTTTTTCTTTCATGATTCAGATAGTGCATGACATTTTAAGCAACTTTCTAATTTACTGCTATTATCAAATTTGGTTCATTCTCTTGGTATCTTTATTTGAAGTGCAAAAATGTAAGTTTAGATGCCGGCCCATTTTTGGTGAACAACTGGGTTGTTCTTGTTGATTGGTGGATAAATTCATCCACCAATAAAAAAAGTGCTGTCCAGAGTCTGAACAAAAAAAAAGCTTAGATGCCTTCTTTTTCAAATAAAAATAGCAAGAGAACGAAGAAAAATCGATAATAGGAGTAAATTAGAAAGTTGCTTAAAATTGCTTGCTCTATCTTAATCACAAATTAAAAAAATTGGGTTTAGTGTCCCTTAAAGTATCTCTCCCCTTCCCACAACCCCCAGTCATTCGACCGAAAGGAAATAGAGAAAAAAGGAGTAACACAAGGTGTAGAAGTGCCTGAGATTTAGTAAAAAAGAACTGTCTTGAAATAAAGGGTGGGGCCGTGGACTCACCATATCCGGAAATAAATACATTTATCAGGTAAGTATAAATTTTGTTTTCTTTCCTTAGATATGGTGAGTCCACGGCTTCATCAATTACTGTTGGGAACCAATACCCAAGCTAGAGGACACAGATGAATAGGGAGGGACAAGACAGGCGGCCCTGAACAGAGGGCACCACCGCTTGAAGAACCTTTCTCCCAAAAGAAGCCTCAGCCGAGGCAAAAGTATCAAATTTGTAAAATTTGTAAAAAGTATGCAGAGAAGACCAAGTTGCAGCCTTGCAAATTAGTTCCACAGAAGCTTCATTTTTGAAAGCCCAAGAAGAGGAAACAGCTCTTGTGGAGTGAGCCGTAATTCTCTCAGGAGGCTGCTGACCAGCAGTCTCATAAGCTAAACAAATTATACTTCGTAACCAGAAAGAAAGAGTAGTAGCAGTAGCTTTCTGACCTTTACGTTTCCCAGAGAAACAAACAAGCAGGGCAGAAGACACTGGTGAAAATCCTTAGTTGCCTGTAGATAGAATTTAAGAGCACGCACAACATCCAAGTTGTGCAACAAACATTCCTTGTGATAAGAAGGATTAGGACACAGAGAAGGAACAACAAACACCTGATTAATATTTCTAACTGAAACAACCTAGGAAGAAAACCTAACTTAGTACGAATAATCGCCTTATCCGTATGAAAGATAAGATAAGGCGAATCACACTGTAAAGCTGAAAGTTCTGAGACTCTCCGAGCAGAAGAGATAGCAATAAGGAACAAAACCTTCCAAGATAACTTAATATCTATGGAATGTAATGGCTCAAACAGAGCCTGCTGTAAAACTTTAAGAATAAGGTTAATGCTCCAAAGAGGAGCAACAGACTTAAACAAAGGCCTAATTCTGACCAAGGCATGACAAAAAGATTGCACATCTGGCACATCCGCCAGAAGCTTATGTAACAAAATACATAAGGCAGAAATCTGACCCTTCAGGGTACTAACTGACAAACCCTTCCCCAGACCTTCCTGGAGAAAAGACAAAATCCTAGGAATTCTAACCCTACTCCAAGACTAGTCCTTGGATTTGCACCAATAAAGATATTTATATCATATCTTATGGTAAATCTTTCTAGTAACAGGCTTGCAAGCCTGAATCATGGCCTCAATGACCGACTCTGAAAACCCACCCTTAAAAAGAAATAAGCATTCAATCTCCAAGCAGTTAGCTGCAGAGAAACGAGATTTGGATGAAGGAAGGGACCCTGAATCAGAAGGTCCTTCCTCAGAGGCAGTCTCCAAGGTGGGAGATATGACATCTCCACTAGGTCTGCATACCATATAATGCAAGGCCACGCAGGGGCTATTAGAATCACCGATGCTCTCTCCTGTTTGATACGAGCAATGACTCGTGGAAAGAGAGCAAACGGAAGAAAAAGGTATGCCAGCCTGAAATTCCAAGGAACCGCCAGAGCATTTATCAGAGCTGCCTGTGGATCTCTTGACCTTGAACCCTACCTAGGAAGCTTGGTGTACTGCCGAGACACCATCAGATCCAACTCCGGCACCCCCCATTTGAGAATTAAGTTGGAGAACACCTCCGGATGGAGTTCCCAATCCCTGGTATGAAAAGTCTGTCTTCTGCTCAGGAAATCCGCTTCCCAGTTGTCCACTCCTGGAATGTGGATGGTAGATAGACAGCAACTGTGAGCCTCCGCCCAATGAATAATCCAAGCCACCTCCTTCATGGCTAAGGAACTCCGAGTTCCTCCCTGCTGGTTGATGTAAGCCACAGAGGTTAGGTTGTCTGACTGGAATCTGATAAACCGGGCTAAGGACAACTGAGGCCAAGCCATCGCTCTCAACTCCAAGATGTTGATGGAAAGAGCAGAATCCTCCCGAGCCCAAAGACCCTGCACCTTTAACAAATCTATTATGGTCCCTAAGAACACTACCCTTGTAGTTGGAACAAGGGAGCTTTTTTCCAGATTCACTTTCCATCCATGGGAACGAAGAAGAGACAAGATCTCTGTATGAGATTTTGCTTGCTACAAAGATGGCGCCTAAACCAATATGTTGTCCATGTAGGGCGCCACTGCAATCCCCCAAGACTGGATCACTGCCAAGAGAGCCCCCAGAACCTTCGAGAAAATTCTGGGAGCTGTGGCAAGGCCAAACGGAAGAGCCACAAACTAAAAGTGTTTGTCCAGAAATGCAAATCTCAGAAATCTGTGATGATCCCTGTGAATGAGAACATGAAGGTACACATCCTTTAGGTCTATGGTCGTCATGAACTGACCCTCTTGCACTAAAGGAAGAATGGAACGTATAGTTTCCATCTTGAAGGACAGTACTCTGAGAAACTTGTTTTGACACTTCAGGTCCAGAATAGGATGAAAAGTTCCCTCTTTTTTGGGAGCCACGAACAGATTGGAATAAAAACCTAGACCCTGTTCCTGGACTGGAACAATCACTCCCAGAGAGGAAAGATCCAGTACACATTTCAAGAACGCCTCTCTTTTTATCTTGTCTACAAATAATCTTGAGAGGTGGAACGTGCCTCTGGGAGGAAAAGTCTTGAATTCCAATTTGTAACCCTGAGATACTATGTCCACAGCCCAAGGATCTAGGACATCTCATATCCAAGCTTGATAAAACTGAGAAAGTCTACCCCCCCACCTGATGCGATCCCAGATCCAGGGCTTTGACTGTTTCACCTTGTTCCAAGACTGATTGGGTCCCCAAGAAGACTTGAGACTGCTCCTGCTTGGAAGAAGGGGAAGGCTTTCCTCTAAAGTTACGAAAGGAGCGAAAATTACTCTGATGTCCTTTAGGTCTATTCTTATCCTAAGGTAGAAAAACATAATTTATGTAAGAATTTACCTGATAAATTCATTTCTTTCATATTGGCAAGAGTCCATGAGCTAGTGACGTATGGGATATACATTCCTACCAGGAGGGGCAAAGTTTCCCAAACCTCAAAATGCCTATAAATACACCCCCCACCACACCCACAATTCAGTTTAACGAATAGCCAAGAAGTGGGGTGATAAAGAAAGGAGTGAAAGCATCAACAAGGAATTGGAATAATTGTGCTTTATACAAAAAAATCATAACCACCATAAAAAGGGTGGGCCTCATGGACTCTTGCCAATATGAAAGAAATGAATTTATCAGGTAAATTCTTACATAAATTATGTTTTCTTTCATGTAATTGGCAAGAGTCCATGAGCTAGTGATGTATGGGATAGCAAATACCCAAGATGTGGAACTCCATGCAAGAGTCACTAGAGAGGGAGGGATCAAAATAAAGACAGCCAATTCCGCTGAAAAAAGAATCCACAACCCAAATCAAAGTTTTAATCTTTATAATTAAAAAAACTGAAATTATAAGCAGAAGAATCAAACTGAAACAACTGCCTGATGTACTTTTCTACCAAAAACTGCTTCTGAAGAAGAGAAAACATCAAAATGGTAGAATTTAGTAAAAGTATGCAAAGAAGACCAAGTTGCTGCTTTGCAAATCTGATCAACAGAAGCTTCATTCTTAAAAGCCCAGGAAGTAGAAACTGACCTAGTAGAATGAGCCGTAATCCTCTGAGGCGGGGATTTACCAGACTCCAAATAAGCATGATGAATCAAAAGCTTTAACCAAGACGCCAAAGAAATGGCAGAAGCCTTCTGACCTTTCCTAGAACCAGGAAAGATAACAGACTAGAAGTCTTTCTGAAATCTTTAGTAGCTTCAACATAATATTTCAAAGCTCTTACCACATCCAAAGAATGTAAAGATCTTTCCAAAGAATTCTTAGGATTAGGACACAACGAAGGGACAACAATTTCTCTATTAATGTTGTTAGAATTCACAACTTTAGGTAAAAATTTAAATGAAATCCGCAAAACCGCATTATCCTGATGAAAAATCAGTAAAGGAGACTCACAAGAAAGAGCAGATAATTCAGAAACTCTTCTAGCAGAAGAGATGGCCAAAAGGAACAATACTTTCCAAGAAAGTAATTTAATGTCCAGAGAATGCATAGGCTCAAACGGAGGAGCCTGTAAAGCCCTCAAAACCAAATTAAGACTCCAAGGAGGAGAAATTGGCTTAATGACAGGCTTGATATGAACCAAAGCCTGTACAAAACAATGAATATCAGGAAGATTAGCAATTTTTCTGTGAAACAGAACAAAAAGAGCAGAGATTTGTCCTTTCAAGGAACTTGCAGACAAACCCTTATCCAAACCATCCTGAAGAAACTGTAAAATTCTAGGAATTCTAAAAGAATGCCAAGAGAATTTATGAGAAGAACACCATGAAATGTAAGTCTTCCAAACTCGATAATAAATCTTTCTAGACACAGATTTGCGAGCCTGCAACATAGTATTAATCACTGAGTCAGAGAAACCTCTATGACTAAGCACTAGGCATTCAATCTCCATACCTTCAAATTTAATGATTTGAGATCCTGATGGAAAAATGGACCTTGAGATAAAAGGTCTGGCCTTAACAGAAGTGGCCAAGGTTGGCAACTGGACATCCGAACAAGATCCGCATACCAAAACCTGTGTGGCCATGCTGGAGCCACCAGCAGTACATGAACGCTCCATTATGATTTTGGAAATCACTCTTGGTAGAAGAACTAGAGGCGGAAAGACATAAGCAGGTTGATAATTCCAAGGAAGTGACAACGCATCCACTGCTTCCGCCTGAGGATCCCTGGACCTGGACAGATACCTGGGAAGTTTCCTGTTTAGATGAGAAGCCATCAGATCTATTTCTGGAAGCCCCCACATCTGAACAATCTGAAGAAACACATCTGGGTGAAGAGACCATTCTCCCGGATGTAAAGTCTGGCGACTGAGATAATCCGCTTCCCAATTGTCTATACCTGGGATATGGACCGCAGAGATTAGACAGGAGCTGGATTCCGCCCATGCAAGTATCCGAGATACTTCTTTCATAGCTTGAGGACTGTGAGTCCCATCTTGATGATTGACATACGCCACGGTTGTGACATTGTCTGTCTGAAAACAAATAAACGGTTCTCTCTTCAGAAGAGGCCAAAACTGAAGAGCATAAGAAAACACAGGAGCACCTGGGGATGGCCGTTGCACAATAGTTTAATGAAAAACCATGAACAGGCTACAAAAAGTAACAGAAAATATATTCAGGGAAATGTCCCTCTTAAAATAATAATAAACCCAATACAGAGAATTGGTAGTGCATGAAAAAGAATGAGCTAAATAACAAAACAGCGCTGTTTTGTTATTTAGCTCATTCTTTTTCATGCACTTCCATCTCTGTATTGGGTTTATTATTATTTTAAGAGGGACGTTTCCCTGAATATATTTTCTGTTACTTTTTGTACCCTGTTCATGGTTTTTCATTAAACTATTGTGCAACGGCCATCCCCAGGTGCTCCTGTGTTTTCTTATGTGCTTCACTTTGTATCCAGGCCGGAGTGAGCACTGGTGTTTGGCCACTAACTGCTGATTCATTTGACCACCGAGGAACAGCTCGTGGGACCAGGGGTCGAAAACAGCCTCCCCTATTTCAACCTAGGTAATCAACTCTGCAGTACGGTGGGATATGGAGAGAGCCGCTGGAGTAGCTTTTGATAAGGTATTTACCTAGTGTTTTTTCAAAGGGGTATCTGTTTGTCACAAATTCAAGGGTCCTGTGCCTTGGCTACTGTGATTTGGAGAGCCTTTAGAAGTGTGACTTTAGACCCAATTCCCTGTTCATATTCACCTGTACTCAGGGAGGGAGGAACCCTGTTGTGCAGGATCAAGTTTGAACTGTCCATTGCAAGAATATCAAGGGGTGGATATAGAGTGCTCTTTACTGCCTATATACACCATCGCATTTGACAGACTATTACTTGTGTCATAATTTCGTGTAAACACCCATCGTTCTTTTTCCTCCTACCTTGTCTAATTGTTTCAAAACTGAAGAGCTCTGAGAATCGCATGGAGATCCAAAATATTGATTGGTAATCTCGCCTCTTGAGATTTCCAAACCCCCCTGCGCTGTCAGAGATCCCGAGACAGCTCCCCAACCTGAAAGACTTGCATCGGTTGTAATCACAGTCCAGGTTGGACGAACAAAAGAGGCCCCCTGAACTAAACGATGGTGATCTAACCACCAAGTCAGAGATAGTCGAATATGGGAATTTAAGGAAATTAATTGTGATATCTTTGTATAATCCCTGCACCATTGGCTCAGCATACAAAGCTGAAGAGGTCTCATGTGAAAACGAGCATAGGGGATCGCGTCCGATGCTGCAGTCATGAGACCTAAAACCTCCATGCACATAGCTACTGAAGGGAATGACTGAGACTGAAGGTTCCAACAAGTTGAAACCAATTTCAGACGTCTTTTGTCTGTTAGAGACAAAGTCATGGATACTGAATTTATTTGGAATCCTAAAAAGGTTACCCTTGTCTGAGGAATCAATTAACTTTTTGGTAAATTGATCCTCCAACCATGTCTTTGAAGAAACAACACTAGTTGATTTGTGTGAGATTCTGCAGAATGTAAAGACTGAGCAAGTACCAAGAGATCGTCCAAATAAGGAAACACTGCAATACCCCGCTCTCTGATTACAGAACCTTTGAAAAGATCCTTGGAGCTGTTGCTAGGCCAAAAGGAAGAGCAACAAATTGGTAATGCTTGTCTAGAAAAGAGAATCTCAGGAACTGATAGTGATCTGGATGAATCGGAATCTGAAGATATGCATCCTGTAGGTCTATTGTGGACATATAATGCCCTTGCTGAACAAAAGGCAGAATAGTCCTTATAGTCACCATTTTGAATGTTGGTATTCTTACATAACGATTCAAAAATTTTAGATCCAGAACTGGTCTGAAAGAATTCTCTTTCTTTGGAACAATGAACAGATTTGAATAAAACCCCAGACCCCGTTCCGGAAAAGGAACTGGCACAATTACCCCGGATAACTCCAGGTCTGAAACACACTTCAGGAAAGCCTGAGCCTTTACTGGGATCACTGGAATGCGTGAGAGAAAGAAACTTCTCACAGCTGGTCTTACCTTGAAACCTATTCTGTACCCTTGAGAAACAATGTTCTGGATCCAATGATTTTGGATTGAATTGATCCAAACATCTTTGAAAAATCTTAGTCTGCCCCCTACCAGCTGCGCTAGAATGAGGGCCGCGCCTTCATGCGGACTTGGGGGATGATTTTGATTTTCTAAAAGGCTTGGATTTATTCCAGACTGGAGAAGGCTTCCAATTGGAAACCTTTCCTTTAGGGGAAGGGTCAGGTTTCTGTTCCTTATTCTGACGAAAGGAACGAAAACGGTTAGCAGCCCTAAATTTACCCTTAGATTTTTTATCCTTAGGCAAAAAGGCTCCCTTCCCCCAGTGACAGTTAAAATAATAGAATCCAACTGAGAACCAAATAATTTATTACCTTGGAAAGAAAGAGATAGCAACGTTGACTTAGAAGTCATATCCGCATTCCAAGATTTAAGCCATAAAGCTCTTCTAGCTAAAATAGCTAAAGACATGTACCTGACATCAATTCTAACGATATCAAAAATGGCATGACAAATGAAATTATTAGCATGTTGAATTAGCTTAACAATGCTATACACATTAGGATCTGGTACTTGTTGCGCTAAAGTTTCCATCCAAAAAGTTGAAGCCGCAGCAACATCAGCCAAAGAAATAGCAGGCCTAAGAAGATGACCTGAACATAAATAAGCCTTCCTTAGATAAGATTCAAGCTTCCTATCTAAAGGATCTTTAAAAGAAGTACTATCTGCCGTAGGAATAGTAGTACGCTTAGCAAGAGTAGAGATAGCCCCATCAACTTTGGGGATCTTTTCCCAAAACTCCAATCTATCAGTCGGCAAAGAGTACAGTTTCTTAAACCTTGAAGGAGTAAATGAAGTACCCAGACTATTCCATTCCCTAGAAATTACATCTGAAATACTGGAAAAAACTCTGGAATAACTACATGAGGTTTAAAAACCGAATTTAAACGTTTACTGGTTTTAATATCAAGAGGACTAGTCTCCTCCATATCTAGTTCAATCAACACCTCTTTTAATAAAGAACAAATATACTCCATTTTAAATAAATATGAAGTTTTGTCAGTGTCAATATCTGAGGCAGAATATTCTGAACCAGACAGATCCTCATCAGAGATAGATAAATCAGAATGCTGTTGGTCATTTAAAAATTCATCGAATTTATGAGAAGTTTTAAAAGACCTTTTACGTTTATTAGAAGGTGTTATAACAGACAGGGCCTTCTGAATAGAATTAGAAACAAATTCACTCACATTAACAGGAATATCCTGAACATTAGATGTTGAAGGAACAACAACAGGTAATGGATTACTACTAATGGAAATATTGTCTGCTTTTGAAAGTTTATCATGACAACTAACACAAACTACAGCCGGAGGAACAGTTACCACAAGTTTACAACAAATGCACTTAGCTTTGGTAGAACCAACATCAGGCAGCAGCATTCCAGAAGTAGATTCGGAGACAGGATCAGATTGAGACAACTTGCAATATGTAATAGAAAAAACAACATATAAAGCAAAATTATCAATTTCCTTATATGACAGTTTCAGGAATGGGAAAAAATGCAAACGGAATAAGCTTCTGGAAACCAGAAGCAAAAATAAATAATGACAAATAATGTCAAAAATCTGGCGCGTTAAGTATGACGCCCACAACTGACAAAATATTTTTTGCGCCAAAAACGTCTGCAACAAACACGAGCGTCATAGATGACGCAACTACGTGAAAACTCTCGGCGCCAACTAAGATGCCGGAAATGATGTCATTACGTCAACAAACTTAACTCTCACGCCAAAAAAGTCTTGCGCCAAAAATGACGCAATAAATTATAGCATTTTCGCTCCCACGAGCCTAACAGCCCGCAATTTAGAAAAGAAAGTCAATTTGAAAAATTTTCAGGTAAGAAATAATTTTTTCATATGCATTTCCCAAAATGAAACTGACAGTCTGTAAGAAGGAAATATACTGATTAAACTGAATCATGGCAAATATAAGTATAAAACATATTTAGAACTTTACATATAAAGTGCCAAACCATTGCTGAGAGTGTCATAAATAAAAGAAAACATACTTACCAAAAGACACTCATCTACATAAAGTAGATAGCCAAACCAGTACTGAAACGATAATCAGTAGAGGTAATGGTATATAAGAGTATATCGTCGATCTGAAAAGGGAGGTAGGAGATGAATCTCTACAACCGATAACAGAGAACCTATGAAATAGATCCCCGTTAGGATGACCATTGCATTCAATAGGTAATACTCCCTTCACATCCCTCTGTCATTCACTGCACTCTGAGAGGAACCGGGCTTCAGCATGCTGAGAAGTGCATATTAACATAGAAATCTAGCACAAACTTATTTCACCACCTACATAGGAGGCAAAGTTTGTAAAACTGAATTGTGGGTGTGGTGGGGAGTGTATTTATAGGCATTTTGAGGTTTGGGAAACTTTGCCCCTCCTGGTAGGAATGTATATCCCATACGTCACTAGCTCATGGACTCTTGCCAATTACATGAAAGAAATATCCTTTTCCACCTGTAATATCAGAAATTATTTCTGTAAGACCAGGTCCAAACAAGGTCTTACCCTTGTAAGGAATCGCCTACGGGCAAGAACAGAAAAACTAGTTTTAGCTCCCAGTCTAACAACCTGCAAAATAGCATCAGAAATAAAGGAATTTGCTAGTTTAAGAGCCTTAATCCTGTCTTGGATCTCATCCAAAGAAGTCTCTTACCTGAAGAGAATCAGACAAGGTGTTGAACCAATAGGATGCCGCACTAATCACAGTGGCAATACACACCACAGGTGCCATTGGAGACCTTGATGAACATATATATTTTTGTCCATTGGGTCCTTAAAAGAGCAGCTATCCTCAATAGGAATAGTAGTTCTCTTAGCCAGAGTAGAAATGGCCCCTTCTACTTTGGGCACAGTGTGCCAAGGGTCTTTAAGGGAACACTGAACCCAAAAATGTTCTTTCGTGATTCAGATAGAGCATGCAATTTTTTATATAATTTGTTTTTATTCAATATCCAACATTTTAACATATTAAATCATCTCACATACAATATCTCATTACACCTCACAGGGTGTTTTAACATATTAAATCCAAAAGCAAATATACCAAAACAAAAAACAAAGAGAAAAAAAAAAAAAAAAGAATTCCAATTTATCCTTGGCACTTTACCCATTTTGAGGCATTCTTAACCTATGTATTTTGTAAGGCATCAGCGTAATAACTACTTTTATTACCAATCAATAATTAAAAACAAATATAGAAAAAAAAGAAAAAAAAAAAGACACATTCGAGCCTACAACCCATAAAGAACAATACTAGTTCAACTTTATTCTGTTGGAGTTTCCCTGATCTTCTTGAGCAATCTGGGTGATTTATTTTAAATCTTAAAAAAATTAAATAATTTTTTTCAAGAGGGGGGGGGGGGGGGGAAAGGGGGAAAGAAGAGAGAGAAAAAAGAAAAAGAAGCAGAGAAGGAAACAAAAAAAATAAATAAATTCCGCCTTCCTCATCACTTTACATCCACAATGATTTTCAAAGTATTTGTTGTCTTGTTTTTTACCATATACCTAGAATAACTAATTCTGAATGTCTAAATGGATATATTAGATGATCTATTTCTTTTTTTGGGAAGATTTTTATAAATGATGACCATTTTTGAAAGAAGCTGCAAACACTTTGTGTGTCATATAATTTTGTATTGTATTGTTCAAGAATACATTGTTTTTTTATACAATTTCTAATCTCTGAAATAGTTGGAGTTGATACTTCTTTCCATTTTTAAAAAATCAAATATCTAGTTACTAGTATAGCAACATTAACATTTTTTTTCTTATAAGAAGGAATTCTTGGATCCAATCTAAGGAATAATATATTTATATATGAAAAACCCAGGTGGGAGATTCCCACCCTTTTATTTAACCAGTATTCCAGTTTCTTCCACACCATTTTTAGTTTTGGGCAATCCCACATCATATGTTTAAAATTGGCCGCATTCAATGAGCATTTCGGACATTTATTAAAATGAGAATTCCCCCATCTATGCCCCGTTTCAGGGGTGAAATAAGTCATATAAAGAAGTAGCGGAGAGGGTTGTTCGTCTAACTTCCAATATGGATGTTTGAATATATTCTACCTCAGTCCGATCCGAAGCTAAACTAAGCGCCCATTTAGATTCAATTCTTGCTATATTACTTATACCTTTTTCTGAATTCAATATTTGATAACAATGGGTGATTGATATCCGCCCCCTTTTAGCCTGTGTCAGCCAATTCTCTAATAGTCCCAGTGACCAGTTCCAGCCTGAGTGATTTATTAACTTCCAAGTGTAATGTCTTGCCTGTAAATAGGCATAAAAATCATTTTGGGAAATATCAAACTCCATTCTCAGGTCAGCAAATGTTTTAATGTGTCTTCCTGTTGTGTCTAATAATTGTATCACTTGTTCCAATACCGCCTCTTGCCATCTTTGAAGGGGTAATGATTGTAGACCTACTTCAAAAACATAATTTATGCTTACTTGATAAATTTATTTCTCTTGTAGTGTATCCAGTCCACGGATCATCCATTAGTTGTGGGATATTCTCCTTCCCAACAGGAAGTTGCAAGAGGATCACCCACAGCAGAGCTGCTATATAGCTCCTCCCCTCACTGCCATATCCAGTCATTCGACCGAAACAAGCTGAGAAAGGAGAAACCATAGGGTGCAGTGGTGACTGTAGTTTAATTAAAATTTAGACCTGCCTGAAAAGGACAGGGCGGGCCGTGGACTGGATACACTACAAGAGAAATAAATTTATCAGGTAAGCATAAAACATAATTTATGCTTACCTGATAAATTTATTTCTCTTGTAGTGTGTTCAGTCCACGGGTCATCCATTACTTATGGGATATATTCTCCTTCCCAACAGGAAGTTGCAAGAGGATCACCCAAGCAGAGCTGCTATATAGCTCCTCCCCCCACATGTCATATCCAGTCATTCGACCGAAACAAGACGAGAAAGGAAAAACTATAGGGTGCAGTGGTGACTGGAGTTTTAATTAAAATTTAGAACTGCCTCAAAAAAAGACAGGGCGGGCCGTGGACTGAACACACTACAAGAGAAATAAATTTATCAGGTAAGCATAAATTATGTTTTCTCTTGTTAAGTGTGTTCAGTCCACGGGTCATCCATTACTTATGGGATACCAATACCAAAGCTAAAGTACACGGAACCACTGCCTGTAGAACCTTTCTCCCAAAAACAGCCTCCGAAGAAGCAAAAGTGTCAAATTTGAAAAATTTTGAAAAGGTATGAAGTGAAGACCAAGTTGCAGCCTTGCAAATCTGTTCAACAGAGGCCTCATTCTTAAAGGCCCAGGTGGAAGCCACAGCTCTAGTGGAATGAGCTGTAATTCTTTCAGGAGGCTGCTGTCCAGCAGTCTCATAGGCTAAACGTATTATGCTACGAAGCCAAAAAGAGAGAGAGGTGGCCGAAGCCTTTTGACCTCTCCTCTGACCAGAATAAACGACAAACAGAGAAGAAGTTGCCGAAAATCTTTAGTTGCCTATAAGTAGAACTTCAGGGCACGGACAACGTCCAGATTATGCAAAAGACGTTCCTTCTTTGAAGAAGGATTAGGACATAATGATGGAACAACAATCTCTTGATTGATATTCCTGTTAGAAACAACCTTAGGTAAAAACCCAGGTTTAGTACGCAGAACTACCTTGTCTGAATGGAAAATCAGATAAGGAGAATCGCAATGTAAGGCAGATAACTCAGAGACTCTTCGAGCCGAGGAAATAGCCATCAAAAACAGAACTTTCCAAGATAAAAGCTTAATATCAATGGAATGAAGGGATTCAAACGGAACACCCTGAAGAACTTTAAGAACCAAGTTTAAGCTACACGGAGGAGCAACAGTTTTAAACACAGGCTTAATCCTAGCCAAAGCCTGACAAAAAGCCTGGAAGTCTGGATTCTCTGCCAGACGTTTGTGTAAAAGAATAGACAGAGCAGAAATCTGTCCCTTTACCGAACTAGCGGATAAACCCTTTTCTAAACCTTCTTGTAGAAAAGCCAATATCCTAGGAATCCTAACCTTACTCCATGAGTAACTCTTGGATTCACACCAATATAAATATTTACGCCATATCTTATGGTAAATCTTTCTGGTAACAGGTTTCCGAGCCTGTATTAATGTATCAATAACCGACTCAGAAAAACCACGCTTTGATAAAATCAAGCGTTCAATCTCCATGCAGTCAGCCTCAGAGAAACTAGGCTTGGATGGTTGAAAGGACCCTGAATTAGAAGGTCCTGCCTCAGAGGCAGAGACCATGGTGGACAGGACGACATGTCCACTAGGTCTGCATACCAGGTCCTGCGTGGCCACGCAGGTGCTATCAGAATCACCAATGCTCTCTCCTGTTTGATCCTGGCAATCAGTCGAGGTAGCAACGGAAATGGTGGAAACACATAAGCCATGTTGAAAACCCAAGATGCTGCTAGTGCATCTACCAGCACCGCTCCTGGGTCCCTGGACCTGGATCCGTAACAAGGAAGCTTGGCGTTCTGGCGAGATGCCATGAGATCCAGCTCCGGTTCGCCCCAACGAAGAATCAGTTGAGCAAACACCTCCGAGTGAAGTTCCCACTCCCCCGGATGAAAGGTCTGGCGACTTAGAAAGTCAGCCACCCAGTTTGTTGATAACCTTGACAGATGAAATCTCCCTTGTGGAGGAGAAGTTTTGAAGTCCAGAAGGTATCCCTGAGATATGATCTCCAACGCCCATGGATCCTGGACATCTCTTGCCCAGGCCTGGGCGAAGAGAGAAAGTCTGCCCCCCACTAGATCCGTTTCCGGATAGGGAGCCCTTTCTTCATGCTGTCTTAGGGGCAGAAGTAGGTTTTCTGGCCTGCTTGCCCTTGTTCCAGGACTGGTTGCCTTTCCAACCCTGTCTGTAACGAGTAGCAGTCCCTTCCTGTTTTGGAGCGGAGGAAGTTGATGCTGCTCCTGCCTTGAAATTACGAAAGGCACGAAAATTAGACTGTTTGGCCTTTGATTTGGCCCTGTCCTGAGGAAGGGTGTGA
>NW_026511946.1:17295-22410 GCF_027579735.1 Bombina bombina
ATACACTTAACAAGAGAAAACATAATTTATGCTTACCTGATAAATGTATTTCTCTTGTAGTGTATCCAGTCCACGGCCCGCCCTGTCCTTTTAAGGCAGGTCTAAATTTTAATTAAACTACAGTCACCACTGCACCCTATGGTTTCTCCTTTCTAGTCTTGTTTCGGTCGAATGACTGGATATGGCAGTGAGGGGAGGAGCTATATAGCAGCTCTGCTGTGGGTGATCCTCTTGCAACTTCCTGTTGGGAAGGAGAATATCCCACAAGTAATGGATGATCCGTGGACTGGATACACTACAAGAGGAATAAATTTATCAGGTAAGCATAAATTATGTTTTTCTGCGGCTGGAGTTTTGTCGTTAGATTTCTAACGCTCACTTCAGCCACGACTCTAAATACCAGCGTTAGAAAGATCCCATTGAAAAGATACGATACTCAATTGACGTAAGGGTATCTGCGGTATGGAAAAGTCGCGGCTGGAAAGTGAGCGTTAGACCCTTACCTACACGACTCTAAATACCAGCGGTAGCCCAAAACCAGCGTTAGGAGCCTCTAACGCTGGTTTTGACGGCTAACGCCAAACTCTAAATCTAGCCGTATGTGTGCTTTAGAAAAGAGAAAAGTTTTTTCCACAGCAGTAGTAATGCCTGTAAATGTTTCTGTTACTGATCTAGACAATTGTCCCACATTCCATTTAAGTAAAGAAAGTCTAGGGGAACAATTTGTACAAAGAGGACACACAATAGCAACTTTGACACAAAAATTAGAAGAAGAGCGTCTTAGACATTTTACACCCTTTCCTATTTACACTGCAACAGGGGGAGAAGAAGCACAATGTCACACACCATTACATACAAATAGCCAGGATACATTGCAACGTCCACTTTTCTCCAACATAGGTGTGTCCGGTCCACGGCGTCATCCTTACTTGTGGGATATTCTCTTCCCCAACAGGAAATGGCAAAGAGCCCAGCAAAGCTGGTCACATGATCCCTCCTAGGCTCCGCCTACCCCAGTCATTCTCTTTGCCGTTGTACAGGCAACATCTCCACGGAGATGGCTTAGAGTTTTTTAGTGTTTAACTGTAGTTTTTCATTATTCAATCAAGAGTTTGTTATTTTCAAATAGTGCTGGTACGTACTATTTACTCAGAAACAGAAAAGAGATGAAGAATTCTGTTTGTATGAGGAAAATGATTTTAGCAACCGTAACTAAAATCCATGGCTGTTCCACACAGGACTGTTGAGAGCTATTAACTTCAGTTGGGGGAACAGTGTGCAGTCCCTTGCTGCTTGAGGTATGACACATTCTAACAAGACGATGTAATGCTGGAAGCTGTCATTTTCCCTATGGGATCCGGTAAGCCATGTTTATTACGATTGTAAATAAGGGCTTCACAAGGGCTTATTTAGACTGTAGACTTTTTCTGGGCTAAATCGATTGATTATTAACACTTATTTAGCCTTGAGGAATCATTTATTCTGGGTATTTTGATATAATAATATCGGCAGGCACTGTTTTAGACACCTTATTCTTTAGGGGCTTTCCCAAAGCATAGGCAGAGTCCTCATTTTCGCGCCGGTGTTGCGCACTTGTTTTTGAGAGGCATGGCATGCAGTCGCATGTGAGAGGAGCTCTGATACTTATAAAAGACTTCTGAAGGCGTCATTTGGTATCGTATTCCCCTTTGGGTTTGGTTGGGTCTCAGCAAAGCAGATACCAGGGACTGTAAAGGGGTTAAAGCTTAAAACGGCTCCGGTTCCGTTATTTTAAGGGTTAAAGCTTTCAAAATTGGTGTGCAATATTTTCAACTACCTGGACGACATTCTGATTCAAGCGTCGTCCCTCCCTCGAGCAAAGGCTCACACGGACATCGTCCTGGCCTTTCTCAGATCTCACGGCTGGAAAGTGAACGTGGAAAAGAGTTCTCTATCCCCGTCAACAAGGGTTCCCTTCTTGGGAACAATTATAGACTCCTCAGAAATTAGGATTTTTCTAACGGAGGCCAGAATAACAAAGCTTCTGGACTCTTGTCGGATACTTCATTCCGTTCCTCTTCCTTCCGTAGCTCAGTGCATGGAAGTGATCGGGTTGATGGTAGCGGCAATGGACATAGTTCCTTTTGCGCGCATTCATCTAAGACCATTACAACTGTGCATGCTCAGTCAGTGGAATGGGGACTATACAGACTTGTCTCCAAAGATACAAGTAAATCAGAGGACCAGAGACTCACTCCGTTGGTGGCTGTCCCTGGACAACCTGTCACAAGGGATGACATTCCGCAGACCGGAGTGGGTCATTGTCACGACCGACGCCAGTCTGACGGGCTGGGGCGCGGTCTGGGGATCCCTGAAAGCTCAGGGTCTTTGGTCTCGGGAAGAATCTCTTCTACCGATAAATATTCTGGAACTGAGAGCGATATTCAATGCTCTCAAGGCTTGGCCTCAGCTAGCGAGGACCAAGTTCATACGGTTTCAATCAGACAACATGACGACTGTTGCGTACATCAACCATCAGGGGGGAACAAGGAGTTCCCTAGCGATGGAGGAAGTGACCAAGATTATTCTATGGGCGGAGTCTCACTCCTGCCACCTGTCTGCTATCCACATCCCGGGAGTGGAAAATTGGGAAGCGGATTTTCTGAGTCGTCAGACATTGCATCCGGGGGAGTGGGAACTCCATCCGGAAATCTTTGCCCTAGTCACTCAGCTGTGGGGCATTCCAGACATGGATCTAATGGCCTCTCGTCAGAACTTCAAAGTTCCCTGTTACGGGTCCAGATCCAGGGATCCCAAGGCGGCTCTAGTGGATGCGCTAGTAGCACCTTGGACCTTCAAACTAGCTTATGTGTTCCCGCCGTTTTCCTCTCGTTCCCAGGCTGGTAGCCAGGATCAATCAGGAGAGGGCGTCGGTGATCTTGATAGCTCCTGCGTGGCCACGCAGGACTTGGTATGCAGATCTGGTGAATATGTCATCGGCTCCACCTTGGAAGCTACCTTTGAGACGAGACCTTCTTGTTCAGGGTCCGTTCGAACATCCGAATCTGGTTTCACTCCAGCTGACTGCCTGGAGATTGAACGCTTGATTTTATCGAAGCGAGGTTTCTCAGATTCTGTTATCGATACTCTTGTTCAGGCCAGAAAGCCTGTAACTAGAAAGATTTACCACAAAATTTGGAAAAAATATATCTGTTGGTGTGAATCTAAAGGATTCCCTTGGGACAAGGTTAAGATTCCTAGGATTCTATCCTTCCTTCAAGAAGGATTGGAAAAAGGATTATCGGCAAGTTCCCTGAAGGGACAGATTTCTGCCTTGTCGGTGTTACTTCACAAAAAGTTGGCAGCTGTGCCAGATGTTCAAGCCTTTGTTCAGGCTTTGGTTAGAATTAAGCCTGTTTACAAACCTTTGACTCCTCCTTGGAGTCTCAATTTAGTTCTTTCAGTTCTTCAGGGGGTTCCGTTTGAACCCTTACATTCCGTTGATATTAAGTTATTATCTTGGAAAGTTTTGTTTTTAGTTGCAATTTCTTCTGCTAGAAGAGTTTCAGAATTATCTGCTCTGCAGTGTTCCCCTCCTTATCTGGTGTTCCATGCAGATAAGGTGGTTTTACGTACTAAACCTGGTTTTCTTCCAAAGGTTGTTTCTAACAAAAAACATTAACCAGGAGATTATCGTGCCTTCTCTGTGTCCGAAACCAGTTTCAAAGAAGGAACGTTTGTTGCACAATTTGGATGTTGTTCGCGCTCTAAAATTCTATTTAGATGCTACAAAGGATTTTAGACAAACATCTTCCTTGTTTGTTGTTTATTCAGGTAAAAGGAGAGGTCAAAAAGCAACTTCTACCTCTCTCTCTTTTTGGATTAAAAGCATCATCAGAGTGGCTTACGAGACTGCCGGACGGCAGCCTCCCGAAAGAATCACAGCTCATTCCACTAGGGCTGTGGCTTCCCACATGGGCCTTCAAGAACGAGGCTTCTGTTGATCAGATATGTAGGGCAGCGACTTGGTCTTCACTGCACACTTTTACCAAATTTTACAAGTTTGATACTTTTGCTTCTTCTGAGGCTATTTTTGGGAGAAAGGTTTTGCAAGCCGTGGTGCCTTCCATTTAGGTGACCTGATTTGCTCCCTCCCTTCATCCGTGTCCTAAAGCTTTGGTATTGGTTCCCACAAGTAAGGATGACGCCGTGGACCGGACACACCTATGTTGGAGAAAACAGAATTTATGTTTACCTGATAAATTTCTTTCTCCAACGGTGTGTCCGGTCCACGGCCCGCCCTGGTTTTTTTAATCAGGTCTGATAATTTATTTTCTTTAACTACAGTCCACCACGGTACCATATGGTTTCTCCTATGCTAATATTCCTCCTTAAACGTCGGTCGAATGACTGGGGTAGGCGGAGCCTAGGAGGGATCATGTGACCAGCTTTGCTGGGCTCTTTGCCATTTCCTGTTGGGGAAGAGAATATCCCACAAGTAAGGATGACGCCGTGGACCGGACACACCGTTGGAGAAAGAAATTTATCAGGTAAACATAAATTCTGTTTTTACTAGATCTGAAGCTAGCCCAAACACATATACCAGAACACATAACTTCCCCACACCTACCTCCTCAGCAGAGGACCCATATAAAAAATATGCTCGTGAAATCAAGACACTTATTCCACCCTTTAATTTAAATGCACATATTGTAGATAATTTAGTTACCTTTGAACAATTTGTTACCCAGTATAGCCTTGATGACCACACTGCATGTCAGCTTCTTAAAATCTGGTTACCCCCCCCCCCCCCCCACTACAGCAACTCATTAGAACTCCAACTAGAGTATGGATATTGGGCTGACAAGGAGGAACACAGTAATCAAATTTTAGGTCTTACTAATGTAGACACTACTGATACATCATTCCTAGACACAATCATGCCCCAGCCAATGAAGACCCATTTGCATTTTGCAGTAGATTTGATGAGGTTTACTGTAAAGTTCAGAAAAGACCAGATCTACAAATTGGAGATCCAAAAATGTTACGCATATTAGCAGGGAAATATAAGGGTATGGATTCTACTAATCGTAATTTGCTAGCTACAGCATGTAACTTTTATGAATTTCTCAGAAT
>NW_026511947.1:0-51042 GCF_027579735.1 Bombina bombina
TCATTTTTTTTTTACCTGCAGCTGAGCAACAGCTGAAGTATATTGTTTTACACAGAACTTACTCTGCTGAGCTGAGGAAGTTGTGAGGTAAAATATCTTCCTTTTTACATAGAGATGCTCAGGTGATATTTTCCTGTCAGCTGTTTACAGTTATACGGCATCAGTTTCAAGTGATTTAGCATATGAGTATTATGTCCCTTTAATGAATAAGTGCCTGTTTTTTAAAAATGTATTTTAAAAATGTATTTTAATCAACTTTCTAATCTACTCCTATTATCGCAATTTTAATCAACTTTCTAATTTACTCCTATTATCAAATTTTCTTCATTCTCTTGGTATCTTTATTTGAAAAGCAAGAATGTAAGTTTAGATGCTGGCCCATTTTTGGTGAACAACCTGGGCTGTTCTTGCTGATTGGTGGATAAATTCACCCACCAATAAACAAGTGCTGTCCAGGGTGCTGAGCCAAGCATTGGCTGGCTCCTTAGCTTAGATGCCTTCTTTTTCAAATAAAGATAGCAAGAGAATGAAGAAAAAATGATAATAGGAGTAAATTAGTTGCTTAAAATTGCATGCTCTAGCTGAATCACAAAAGAAAAAAATTTGGTTCAGTGTTCCTTGGTTTTTACTTTACTAATGGATAGTTTGGAACAGAACAGCTAAAGGAAAATCATAAGGATTTATCATATTTATTTTATAAAAATAGCAAATGACAATTGCACAATCTAGTTACAGCAAGTGAGATTTTTACTGTTTTTGTGTGCAATCAAAATATGGAATCAAGGACTTGATAATGGTGATAGTAAATAATCTAATCAAACAACTTTTTTTTAATTACTCAGAGATCCGGACTAATACTCCCATCATTTGATTGTGATACCCCAAAGGGGTTTGGATACCACTGGTTAAGAGTATTTTGTGCCTGTTTTTTAAAAATGTATTTGAATGTTAAGTTGAATGAATGATTGCCCAGTTTTTAAAAAACAGAATTTATGCTTACCTGATAAATTACTTTCTCCAACGGTGTGTCCGGTCCACGGCGTCATCCTTACTTGTGGGATATTCTCTTCCCCAACAGGAAATGGCAAAGAGTCCCAGCAAAGCTGGTCACATGATCCCTCCTAGGCTCTGCCCACCCCAGTCATTCGACCGACGGACAGGAGGAAATATATATAGGAGAAACCATATGATACCGTGGTGACTGTAGTTAGAGAAAATAATTCATCAGACCTGATTAAAAAACCAGGGCGGGCCGTGGACCGGACACACCGTTGGAGAAAGTAATTTATCAGGTAAGCATAAATTCTGTTTTCTCCAACATTGGTGTGTCCGGTCCACGGCGTCATCCTTACTTGTGGGAACCAATACCAAAGCTTTAGGACACGGATGAAGGGAGGGAGCAAATCAGGTCACCTAAATGGAAGGCACCACGGCTTGCAAAACCTTTCTCCCAAAAATAGCCTCCGAAGAAGCAAAAGTATCAAATTTGTAAAATTTGGCAAAAGTGTGCAGTGAAGACCAAGTCGCTGTCTTACATATCTGGTCAACAGAAGCCTCGTTCTTGAAGGCCCATGTGGAAGCCACAGCCCTAGTGGAGTGAGCTGTGATTCTTTCAGGAGGCTGCCGTCCGGCAGTCTCATAAGCCAATCGGATAATGCTTTTAAGCCAAAAGGAAAGAGAGGTAGAAGTCGCTTTTTGACCTCTCCTTTTACCAGAATAAACAACAAACAAGGAAGATGTTTGTCTGAAATCTTTAGTAGCCTCTAAATAGAATTTTAGAGCATGGACTACGTCCAAATTGTGTAACAAACGTTCCTTCTTTGAAACTGGATTCGGACACAAAGAAGGTACAACTATCTCCTGGTTAATATTTTTGTTGAAACAACTTTCGGAAGAAAACCAGGCTTAGTACGCAAAACCACCTTATCTGCATGGAACACCAGATAGGGCGGAGAACACTGCAGAGCAGATAACTCTGAAACTCTTCTAGCAGAAGAAATTGCAACCAAAAACAAAACTTTCCAAGATAATAACTTAATATCTACGGAATGTAAGGGTTCAAACGGAACCCCTTGAAGAACTGAAAGAACTAGATTTAGACTCCAGGGAGGAGTCAAAGGTCTGTAAACAGGCTTGATCCTAACCAGAGCCTGAACAAATGCTTGAACATCTGGCACAGCTGCCAGTCTTTTGTGAAGTAAAACAGATAAAGCAGAGATCTGTCCCTTCAGAGAACTTGCAGATAATCCTTTCTCCAAACCTTCTTGTAGAAAGGATAGAATCTTAGGAATTTTTATCTTGTTCTATGGGAATCCTTTAGATTCACACCAACAGATATATTTTTTCCATATTTTATGGTAAATTTTTCTAGTTACAGGCTTTCTAGCCTGAATCAGAGTATCTATTACAGAATCTGAAAACCCACGCTTTGATAAAATCAAGCGTTCAATCTCCAAGCCGTCAGTTGGAGGGAAACCAGATTCGGATGTTCGAATGGATCCTGAACAAGAAGGTCCTGTCTCAAAGGTAGCTTCCATGGTGGAGCCGATGACATATTCACCAGGTCTGCATACCAAGTCCTGCGTGGCCACGCAGGAGCTATCAAGATCACCGAGGCCCTCTCCTGATTGATCCTGGCTACCAGCCTGGGGATGAGAGGAAACGGTGGGAATACATAAGCTAGGTTGAAGGTCCAAGGTGCTACTAGTGCATCTACTAGGGTTGCCTTGGGATCCCTGGATCTGGACCCGTAGCAAGGAACCTTGATCAGGATGTCGTCCAAGTAAGGTACTACTGCAATGCCCCTTGGTCTTAGAACCGCTAGAAGGGACCCTAGTACCTTTGTGAAAATCCTTGGAGCAGTGGCTAATCCAAATGGAAGTGCCACAAACTGGTAATGCTTGTCCAGAAAAGCGAACCTTAGGAACTGATGATGTTCCTTGTGGATAGGAATATGTAGGTACGCATCCTTTAAATCCACGGTAGTCATAAATTGATTTTCCTGGATAGTAGGTAGGATCGTTCGAATAGTTTCCATTTTGAACGATGGTACCCTGAGAAATTTGTTTAGGATCTTTAGATCCAAAATTGGTCGGAATGTTCCCTCTTTTTTGGGAACTATGAACAGATTGGAATAAAATCCCATTCCTTGTTCTCTTATTGGAACTGGATGTATCACTCCCATCTTTAACAGGTCTTCTACACAATGTAAGAATGCCTGTCTCTTTATTTGGTTTGAAGATAATTGAGACCTGTGGAACCTTCCCCTTGGGGGTAGTTCCTTGAATTCCAGGAGATAACCTTGAGAAACTATTTCTAGCGCCCAAGGATCCTGAACATCTCTTGCCCAAGCCTGAGCAAAGAGAGAAAGTCTGCCCCCCACTAGATCCGGTCCCGGATCGGGGGCTATCCCTTCATGCTGTTTTGGTAGCAGTGGTAGGCTTCTTGGCCTGCTTACCCTTGTTCCAGCCTTGCATTGGTTTCCAGGCTGGTTTGGGTTGTGAAGTATTACCCTCTTGCTTAGAGGATACAGAATTAGAGACTGGTCCGTTTCTGCGAAAGGGACGAAAATTAGGCTTATTATTAGCCTTAAAAGACCTATCCTGTGGGAGGGCGTGGCCCTTTCCCCCAGTGATGTCTGAAATAATCTCTTTCAAATCAGGTCCAAATAATGTTTTACCTTTGAAAGGAATGTTAAGCAATTTTGTCTTGGAAGACACATCCGCTGACCAAGACTTTAGCCAAAGCACTCTGCGCGTCACAACAGCAAACCCTGAATTTTTCGCCGCTAATCTAGCTAATTGCAAAGCGGCATCTAAAACAAAAGAGTTAGCCAATTTAAGTGCTTGAACTCTGTCCATAACCTCCTCATACGAAGATTCTTTACTGAGCGATTTTCTAGTTCCTCGAACCAGAAACACGCTGCCGTAGTGACAGGAACAATGCATGAAATTGGTTGTAGAAGGTAACCTTGCTGTACAAAAATCTTTTTAAGCAAACCCTCTAATTTCTTATCCATAGGATCTTTGAAAGCACAACTATCTTCGATAGGAATAGTAGTGCGTTTGTTTAGAGTAGAAACCGCCCCCTCGACCTTGGGGACTGTCTGCCATAAGTCCTTTCTGGGGTCGACTATAGGAAATAATTTCTTAAATATAGGGGGGGGAACAAAAGGTATGCCGGCCTTTCCCACTCTTATTTACTATGTCCGCCACCCGCTTGGGTATAGGAAAAGCGTCGGGGGGCACCGGAACCTCTAGGAACTTGTCCATCTTACATAATTTCTCTGGAATGACCAAATTGTCACAATCATCCAGAGTAGATAACACCTCCTTAAGCAGTGCGCGGAGATGTTCTAATTTAAATTTAAATGTCACAACATCAGGTTCAGCTTGATGAGAAATTTTTCCTGAATCTGAAATTTCTCCATCAGACAAAACCTCCCTCATGGCCCCTTGAGATTGGTGTGAGGGTATGTCAGAACAGTTATCATCAGCGTCCTCTTGCTCTTCAGTGTTTAAAACAGAGCAATCGCGCTTTCTCTGATGAGTAGGCATTTTGGATAAAAGATTTGCTATGGAGTTATCCATTACAGCCGTTAATTGTTGCATGGTAATAAGTATTGGCGCACTAGATGTACTATCCCCTCCTGTGTGGGCATAACTGGTGTAGACACAGTAGGGGATGATGTAGTATCATGTTTACTCCCCTCATTTGAGGAATCATCTTGGGCAATATCATTATCTGTTGCATTACTGTCCTTACTTTGTTTGGACACTATGGCACAATTATCACATAAATTTAAATGGGGAGACACATTGGCTTTCATACATATAGAACATAGCTTATCTGATGGTACAGACATGTTAAACAGGCTTAAACTTGTCAACAAAGTACAAAAAACGTTTTAAAATAAAACCGTTACTGTCACTTTAAATTTCAAACTGAAAACACTTTATTACTGAATATGTGAAAAAGTATGAAGGAATTGTTCAAAATTCACCAAAATTTCACCACAGTGTCTTAAAGCATTAAAAGTATTGCACACCAAATTTCAGAGCTTTAACCCTTAAATTAACGGAACCGGAGCCGTTTTTACATTTAACCCCTATACAGTCCCAGAATGAGGCTCTGTCTATAACTAGAAAGGCCCCCATCTGAAAAAGGTGTCCAACACAGTGCCTGCCGTTTTTCTAAACGTTCCCCAAGATTATAATACCAATAATTAGTTAGAATCTGCATAATATGCCTAGTAAAGCAATTGTTTTAGCCCAGAAAAATGTCTACCAGTTTTTAAGCCCTTTTTGAAGCCCTTTATTCTTTTATGTTTAACTAAGAAAATGGCTTACCGGTCCCCATGAGGGGAAATGACAGCCTTCCAGCATTACATGGTCTTGTTAGAAATATGGCTAGTCATACCTTAAGCAGAAAAGACTGCTAACTGTTTCTCCCAACTGAAGTTACTTCATCTCAACAGTCCTGTGTGGAAACAGCAATCGATTTTAGTTACTGTCTGCTAAAATCATCTTCCTCTTACAAACAGAAATCTTCATCCTTTTCTGTTTCAGAGTAAATAGTACATACCAGCACTATTTTAAAATAACAAACACTTGATAGAAGAATAAAACTACATTTAAACACCAAAAAAACTCTTAACCAGAATGACTGGGGTGGGCGGAGCCTAGGAGGGATCATTTGACCAGCTTTGCTGGGACTCTTTGCCATTTCCTGTTGGGGAAGAGAATATCCCACAAGTAAGGATGACGCCGTGGACCGGACACACCAATGTTGGAGAAATACTATTTACAAACAGGGGCACTTTCATTCATTAACTTTACATTGCAGCGTTTTTTAAAATGTCTTGCCTTATTCTTTATGAAACTCAGACCGGTGTCCGGCGATACTCCGCCAGCAGCTCCTCTGTACTTACCTCAGCAATGACGAAACAGGCTTCCTCCAATCATGGCATGCACCTCAGAGTTTCCATCTCGTGAGGCCACACAACATTGGAGGAAGCCTGTTTCGTCATTGCTGTGGTGAGTACAGAGGAGCTGTGGGCGGAGGATCGCTAGTCTGGGTTTCATAAGGAAAAAGGTAAGTTTTAAAAAAAAACTCTACAATGCAAAGTTTAATGAATGAAAGCAACCCTGTTTTTAAATAGTAGTTTTAAAAACCGTGCACTCATTCATTCAACTTAACATTCAAATACATTTTTAAACAACTTTCCAATTTACTTATTTTATCTAATTGGCTTCATTCTCTTGATATCATTTGTATAAATGCATATTTGATTGGTGTCTGCACATATATGCCTCTTGTGATTAACTTACGGATGTGTTCAGCTACTTTCCAGTACTAAATTGCTGCTCCTTCAAGAAAGGATAACAAGAGAATAAAGCACAATTGATTATAGTAAATTAGTCAAATATTTACAATTGTATGCTTTATCTAAATCGTGAAAGAATAATGCTGGGTTTCGTCTTGCAAGTTTACTTCTGTGATCTTGCATTGCCAGGGCTCTTAATCTGCATAAAAAGCCAAATGAATAGTCACAATATTTAAAAATACCAGAAAGTCTATGTTCACCACGGGAGCACAAACCAGCCACTTGTAATGGCTGGTTATTTTTTCGTGCGCCTTTAAATGGGCGAATTGGCCTGTTTACAGGCAAACAATAAATTAGCGCTACAGTAGTAATCTGGCCCTTAGTCTTAGCCTTCCAGTGGGTGGAGGGGATGAGAGAGAGACCAGTTCTTTTAAATGGGTTTTCTGCTTCAGCTTCAAATAAAATATCTCTTATGTGTTGATTGTCTGAGTACACTGTTCCTTTAAGGTTGTGCCATCAAGTTTATAAATAGCTTGAGTGCCCCTGGTGCTTTTTTAATTCAAAGGTTCATAAAAGTAACAGTTATTTTTTCTTTTCTATCTATCTATCATCTATCTATCTATCAACAATTAATGCTTAATTGCTTATATATACTGTATATAGCATGGATTCATATAGAAAAAATGATTCATTAAAGGGACAAAAAGATAGTGTATTACCCATTCCCCAGTTTTGCATAACCAACAGTGTTATATTAATATACTTTACATCTGTGATTACTTTGTATATAAGCTTCTGCAGACTGTCCCCTTATCTCGGTGCTTTTGACAGACTGGCATTTTAGCCAATCAGTGCTGACTAATAAATAACTCCATGGGAGTGAGCACAATGTTATCTATATGGCAAATATGAACTAGCGCTGTCAAGCTGTGAAAAAACTGTCAAAGTGCCCTGAGATAAGAGGCAGCCTTCAATGGCTTAGAAATTAGCATATAAACTTACCTAGGTTTAGCTTTCAACAATGAATACTAAGAGAAAAAAGCAAATTTGATGAAAAAAGTAAATTGGAAGGTTGTTTAAAATTTGACGCTCTTTCTGAATTATGAATGTTTAATTTTGACTAGACTGTGGTTTTAAAGCCAATACAAATAAGGAGTAGGTGGTAGCACAGAGGGAAAGTGCAAACAAATTTGTGCCACCTTGTCCATTTTTGCCAGTTTGCCAGAAAATAAAACAAACCTAATACAAAAATAGAATTTGGTGACCATGTGCAGATCCCATCTTACCAGACTGAAATAACTTTATAAAAAATATATTTTCATTACCAGATAAAAATTAATTTTATGTTGATTTTAGGGGGTGAATTTATCAAGCTCTGTACGGAGCTTGATGCCCCTGCTAGTGGCCGATTGGCCGCGAATCTGCAGGGGGCGGCATTGCACCACTTTAATAAATTTACCCCTAGAAGTCATGCTGCACTTGCTTTTAAAATTCTATTTTACAAATGCATAGTTTGGATACTGGTAACCAGACAACTCAAAATTAAACATCAGCTATTCTGAAGTATCTGGCCCCTAAGGGGCTTATTTATCTTGATGCGAGCGGACATGATCCGATATTACGTATCATGTCCGCTGGCGCCATTTATCATTGCACCAGCAGTTCTTGTGAACTGCTGGTGCAATGCCGCCCCCTGCAGGGGTGTCAATTAACCCGATCGTATTGGATCAAGTTAATTTCTGGCGATGTCTGTCCACCGCCTCAGAGCAGGCGGAGAGGTTATGGTCTTTAGACCGCTGCTTCATGACTTGTGTTTCTGGCGAGCCTGAAGGCTAGCCGCTAGACGTAAACACGGGGCCTCAAGCCCTATACGGAGCTTGTTAAATAGAAACCCCAGATACTTTCTGTCATAAATAGTAGGGAAATATTACTGTATATAGATTAAAATGTACTTAAATACTTACTTAATTTCTAATAATTTCTCAAAAATATGTTATATATTAAAGAGACATCATTTTAATCAACTTTCCAGTTAATTCTATTATCTAGTTTGCCTCATTATCTTGGTATCTCTTGTTCAAAAGGATACCTAGGAAGGGTCAGGAACAGCAATACAATACTGGGAGCTTGCCGCTGATTGGTGGCTGCACGTATATACCCCTTGTCATTGGTTCACCTGACAAGCACCCAGTAGTGCATTGCTGCTCCTTCAACAAAGAACACCTAGAAAACTAAGCAATTTTGATAATAAAATTGAATTGGAATGTTTAAAATCGTATGCTTTTTCTGAATCATGAAAAAACCTTCTGGGGTGTCATGTCCCTTTAAAAACTGTAATCATTATTTTTCTTGGTACCAAACTTCAGAATCTAACTGTGAAATCATATTTACTATTTGTTTATTATTTTATTTTTATAACCCATTGGATGATATTTGTAATAATTTTTTAGTACCGACTTCCAGTATTATTTGCATAATGCAGTTTATTTACAAGTATCTAATTTCTAAACAGCCCTTTTTACCTGAGACTCTATGTAATTGTGTATGGATTACAGATAAGAGATTTTATAGTCACTAAGCACTTACAAAGAAGCTCATTTCTCCAACATAGGTGTGTCCGGTCCACGGCGTCATCCTTACTTGTGGGATATTCTCTTCCCCAACAGGAAATGGCAAAGAGCCCAGCAAAGCTGGTCACATGATCCCTCCTAGGCTCCGCCTACCCCAGTCATTCTCTTTGCCGTTGTACAGGCAACATCTCCACGGAGATGGCTTAGAGTTTTTTAGTGTTTAACTGTAGTTTTTAGTTGTTCGCGCTCTAAAATTCTATTTAGATGCTACAAAGGATTTTAGACAAACATCTTCCTTGTTTGTTGTTTATTCCGGTAAAAGGAGAGGTCAAAAAGCAACTTCTACCTCTCTCTCCTTTTGGATTAAAAGCATCATCAGATTGGCTTACGAGACTGCCGGACGGCAGCCTCCCGAAAGAATCACGGCTCATTCCACTGGGGCTGTGGCTTCCACATGGGCCTTCAAGAACGAGGCTTCTGTTGATCAGATATGTAGGGCAGCGACTTGGTCTTCACTGCACACTTTTACCAAATTTTACAAGTTTGATACTTTTGCTTCTTCTGAGGCTATTTTTGGGAGAAAGGTTTTGCAAGCCGTGGTGCCTTCCATTTAGGTGACCTGATTTGCTCCCTCCCTTCATCCGTGTCCTAAAGCTTTGGTATTGGTTCCCACAAGTAAGGATGACGCCGTGGACCGGACACACCTATGTTGGAGAAAACAGAATTTATGTTTACCTGATAAATTACTTTCTCCAACGGTGTGTCCGGTCCACGGCCCGCCCTGGTTTTTTTAATCAGGTCTGATAATTTATTTTCTTTAACTACAGTCACCACGGTACCATATGGTTTCTCCTATGCAAATATTCCTCCTTAACGTCGGTCGAATGACTGGGGTAGGCGGAGCCTAGGAGGGATCATGTGACCAGCTTTGCTGGGCTCTTTGCCATTTCCTGTTGGGGAAGAGAATATCCCACAAGTAAGGATGACGCCGTGGACCGGACACACCGTTGGAGAAAGTAATTTATCAGGTAAACATAAATTCTGTTTTTTCTTCTAAATGTGGAAACTGAAACTATGCATTAGACTGCGTCTAACTTTGAAAACTCCTTCATACTCAGCGTAAAGCAAAAGTCACATATCCAGCTGTATTGTGTGCTCACAGCAAAATTGTACAGCATGTAGTGATGTGAAATTTCAGTTAAAGGGACATTGTACACTACATTTTATTTGCATAAATGTTTCGTAGATGTTTTTGTTAAAGGGACACTGAACCCAAATGTTTTCATTTGTGATTCAGATAGAGCATGCAATTTTAATCAACTTTCTAATCTACTCCTATTATCGCAATTTTAATCAACTTTCTAATTTACTCCTATTATCAAATTTTCTTCATTCTCTTGGTATCTTTATTTGAAAAGCAAGAATGTAAGTTTAGATGCCGGCCCATTTTTGGTGAACAACCTGGGCTATTCTTGCTGATTGGTGGATAAATTCACCCACCAATAAACAAGTGCTGTCCAGGGTGCTGAGCCAAGCATTGGCTGGCTCCTTAGCTTAGATGCCTTCTTTTTCAAATAAATATAGCAAGAGAATGAAGAAAAAATGATAATAGGAGTAAATTAGTTGCTTAAAATTGCATGCTCTATCTGAATCACAAAAGAAAAAATTTGGTTCAGTGTTCCTTGGTTTTTACTTTACTAATAGATAGTTTGGAACAGAACAGCTAAAGGAAAATCATAAGGATTAATTATATTTATTTATATAAAAATAGCAAATGACAAATGTACAATCTAGTTACAGCAAGTGAGATTTTTACTGTATTTGTGTGCAATCAAAATATGGAAAAAGGTCTTGATAATGGTGATAGTAAATAATCTAATCAAACAACTTTTTTTTAATTACTCAGAGATCCGGACACTAATACTCCCATCATTTGATTGTGATACCCCAAAGGGGTTTGGATACCACTGGTTAAGAGTATTTTGTGCAGTGGTGTGTCTAATCCCTATTGCCCCCCCCCCCCAACTCTTATTTATGAAATATCGAGCAGTTAGATACAGTAATTATGGTGACACTTTTAGATTTGACAGAACAGAAGAGCAATGATTCAGACATTTTGGGAGTGAAGTCACCCAACTGTCGATTTCCAAAGTCCATAAAGTCCTACTGGGTTCCCCAACTTAACAATTTTTTTTTTAGAAAAAACATTACAATATTAGCATTCCCTGCATGTTATATGGGTACATGTTGAAAGAATCATTTTACATACAGTTCTACATTAGCAGAATTAGCATGTTATAGAACATATGTGGGTTACTGTTTCCATCTAACTAAACATTCATAACAAACTTACGGCTAGATTTTGAGTTTGGCGTTAGCCGTCAAAAGCAGCGTTAAGGTCCTAACACTGCTTTTTACCACCAGCTGGTATTTAGAGTCAGGCAGGAAAGGGTCTACCGCTCACTTTCTTTCCGCGACTCCAGGCTACCGCAGATCCCCTTACGTCAATTGCGTATCCTATCTTTTCAATGGGATTTGCCTAACGCTGGTATTTGGAGTCTTGGAAGAAGTGAGCGGTAGACCCTCTACCGACAAGACTCCTACCTCCAAAAAAAGTCAGTAGTTAAGAGCTTTATGGGCTAACGCCGGAACAAAAAGCTCTTAACTACTGTGCTATAGAGTACACTAACACCCATAAACTACCTATGTACCCCTAAACCGAGGCCCCCCACCTCGCAAACCCTCTAATAAAATGTTTTAACCCCTAATCTGCTGCCCCTAACATCGCCGACACCTACATTATAGTTATTAACCCCTAATCGCCCCCCCCCCAACGTCGCCGCTACCTAACTACAATTATTAACCCCTAATCTGCCGACCGTCCTCACCGCCACTATAATAAATGTATTAACCCCTAAACCGCCGCACTCCCACCTCGCAAACACTATAATAAATTGTATTAACCCCTAATCTGCCCTCCCTAACATCGGCACCACCTACCTACAATTATTAACCCCTAATCTCCCGCCCCCAACGTCGCCGCTACTATAATAAAGTTATTAACCCCTAAACCTAAGTCTAACCCTAACCCTAACACCCCCCTAACATAAATATAATTTAAATAAAACGAAATAATATTCCTATAATTAAATAAATTAATCCTATTTAAAACTAAATACTTACCTATAAAATAAACCCTAATATAGCTACAATATAACTAATAATTACATTGTATGTATTTTAGGATTTATATTTATTTTACAGGCAAATTTGTATTTATTTTAACTAGGTACAATAGCTGTTAAATAGTTAATAACTATTTAATAGCTACCTAGTTAAAATAATTACAAAATTACCTGTGAAATAAATCCTAACCTAAGTTACAATTAAACCTAACACTACACTATCATTAAATTAATTAAATAAATTAACTACAATTACCTACAATTAAATTTAATTAAATAAGCTAATCTATAATACAAAAAAAACAAACACTAAATTACAGAACATAAAAAAAATTACAAGAAGTTTAAACTAATTACACCTAATCTAAGCCCCCTAATAAAATAAAGAAGCCCCCAAAATAATAAAATGCCCTACCCTATTCTAAATTACAAAAGTAATCAGCTCTTTTACCAGCCCTTAAAAAGGCTTTTTGTGAGGCATTGCCCCAAAGTAATCAGCTCTTTTACCTGTAAAAAAAAATACAACCCCCCCAACATTAAAACCCACTACCCACATACCCCTACTCTAACCCACGCAAACCCCCCTTAAAAAAACCTAACACTACCCCCCTGAAGATCTCCCTACCTTGAGTCGTCTTCACCCAACCGGGCTGAAATCTTCATCCAAGGTGCGCAGAAGAGGTCCGGCTTCATCCGGTAGAAGTCTTCATCCAGGCGGCGTCTTCAATCTTCATCCATCCGGAGCGCAGCCATCTTCCAAGGAGCCGACGCGGAGCCATCCTCTTCATCCGGAGTCTTCTAACACAATGACGGTACCTTTAAGTGATGTCATCCAAGATGGCGTCCCTTCAATTCCGATTGGCTGATAGGATTCTATCAGCCAATCGCAATTAAGGTAGGAAAAATCTGATGATCCAATCAGCCAATCGGATTGAACTCGCATTCTATTGGCTGATTGGAACAGCCAATAGAATGCAAGTTCAATCCGATTGGCTGATTGGATCAGCCAATCGGATTGAACTTCAATCTGATTGGCTGATTCAATCAGCCAATCAGATTTTCCCTACCTTAATTCCGATTTAATTAAATTTAATTGTAGGTAATTGTAGTTAATTTATTTAATTAATGATAATGTAGTGTTAGGTTTAATTGTAACTTAGGTTAGGATTTATTTCACAGGTAATTTTGTAATTATTTTAACTAGGTAGCTATTAAATAGTTATTAACTATTTAATAGCTATTGTACCTAGTTAAAATAAATACAAAGTTGCCTGTAAAATAAATATAAATCCTAAAATAGATACAATGTAATTATTAGTTATATTGTAACTATATTAGGGTTTATTTTATAGGTTAGTATTTAGTTTTAAATAGGATTAATTTATTTAATTATAGGAATATTATTTCGTTTTATTTAAATTATATTTATGTTAGGGGGGTGTTAGGGTTAGGGTTAGACTTAGGTTTAGGGGTTAATAACTTTATTATAGTAGCGGCAACGTTGGGGCCGGGATATTAGGGGTTAATAATTGTAGGTAGGTGGCGGCGATGTTAGGGACAGATTAGAAGTTAATACAATTTATTATAGTGTTTACGAGGCGGGAGTGTGGCACTTTAGGGGTTAATACATTTATTATAGTGGCGGCGAGGTCCGGTTGGCAGATTAGGGTTTAATAAGTGTAGGTAGGTGGTGGCGACGTTGGGGGGGGGGCAGATTAGGGGGTAATAAATATAATGTAGGTGTTGGCGATGTTAGGGACAGCAGATTAGGGGTTCATAGCTATAATGTAGGTTGTGGCGGTGTCCGGAGCGGCAGATTAGGGGTTAATAATAAAATGTAGGTGTCAGTGATAGCGGGGGCGGCAGATTAGGGGTTAATAAGTGTAAGGTTAGGGGTGTTTAGACTCGGGGTTCATGTTAGGGTGTTAGGTGTAGACTTAGAGAGTGTTTCCCATAGGAAACAATAGGGCTGCGCTAGGAGCTGAACGCTGCTTTTCTGCAGGTTTTTTTTCAGCCAGCTCAGCCCCATTGTTTCCTATGGGGATATCGTGCACGAGCACGTTTTTCCAGCTTACCACTACCGTAGGCAATGCTGGTATTGAGGGTTGAAGTGGAGCTAAATTATGCTCTACGCTCCCTTTTCTGAACCTAACGCAGCCACTCAGACAACTCTAAATACCAGCGTTGTCTTAAGGGTGCGCTGGAAAAAAAAAGCAGCGTTAGCACCGCGGGTCTTTACCCACAAAACTCTAAATCTAGGCGTTAATGTGAGAGGTCTCAAAATACACTTATCCTGTTTGCTCCCATATATTCCACTCGCCTTTAAGGTTTTCCTCCAGTATATATATATATATATATATATATATATATATATATATATATATATATATTTAGTATCCTTAAAGGGAGATAGGAACTGTCTCTTGGTTGGCAAGTCTAGGATTTGTAAGTATAATTTCCATTTGTTAAGGAAGCTTGGGACTCTCACGGAAACATCAAATATGGTGTCAAATTGCTCATAAATTACATATTTCAGCAACATTTGTTTAAAAAATACAATAGAGCGTGCTTCCTTATGTACCATTTACAGAATATGCATTTCCTAGCTAGTTATATAACAGTCATCAGTTTCTGGTTACATCTTCCACAGGGAAGCTGATCAAGGAATTGTATATGTTACAGTGTGAGTGACAACTGTTGACTCATCTTTCTAGACAGCCAGAACTAGACACTCTTTCAGTATCTACAAATCTTAGGGCAATACCATAGTGAAAGAAGTCAGTCTGGAAAAGAGCACTTACCACACACATTAGAGCAGTCTTTCCTCCACTTGCTCAGTCTATTAGGGGTAATATAGTCTTGGTATATAACTCTAATCTGAGACTCACTGAGGTCTGCTGCTAGGGTAGCTGACCAGGTCAGCTTCAAGCTGTTATATATAGTATCAGTGGACTGAAGTCTGACTGTTTATTTGTTCCAAGTAGTCATAAATCCCTGTTGTGAGCTAGGTAACCCCGACTGTAGTAGTACTTTATATATTGGGGATATGGCAAAGATATTCAAACGAAACATAATATATGTGGGGCCTTGTGGGTTCTCAGAATGTGTTAAAAGTACGTAAGACCTGGTTTGTATAGTGGCGTAGTTGGAAGTAAGCGAATCTTTGATCTGGGGGATAGAGTAAGTTTGGCATATGGTATCAAAGGGTAGTGATGACTTTGTGGAGTTATCTAGGACCTTTCTCAGATTATTAACCCCCAAGTGCTTCCAGTTACTAAAGACCGGGTACAGAGAGCCCAGTGGAAATCTCGGGTTCCCACAGATCAGCAGATAAGGGGAGTGAGAGGGATCTATATTTAGATGTTTAGTCACAGAGTTCCATGCTAGGAGTATATCTCTGAACATCGGGTGGGTTTGAAGAGAGGGTGTTAGTTCTGTGGAAGTAGCATTTGGTAGAAAAGCTAGTGATGTCTGTGAGAGCAGTACCTCTGCTAAATATGTAGGGGGAGAAATGTTGTGTACCTAGTTTCCAGTCCAGGGAATATTTCACCAGAGATGCCCAGTGGTAGTAAAGAATGTTTGGTAATCCTAACCCACCCTTCAAGTAAAGCAGATATAGTTTAGTGAGGATAATTCTCGGTTTGTGTCCCTTTCATAAGAAAGTGTGAAAGGTACGGTTCAAAGCTGTCAATTCTCCTTGTCTAAGTCGCAGTGGAAGCATCTGCATTGGATATAGGAGTTTAGGGAGCACAACAATTTTTGTTATATGCACTCTTTCCATCAGAGAGAGTGGTGGACTCTGCCATGTGATTAAGTCAGTTTTGATTCCATGGAAAATCGGGGCAAAGTCGTGCTCGTACCATTTATGTGGATTAGATGAAATATGTATGCCTAGATAGGTACCCAGAAAGGATAAGAGAATAATCTCTTTCCAGTCGCACAATGTAGCCACAATATCTCTGATTTATTATTTTGTATCCGGAGAAATCTCCAAACAGTTGAATGGCATCTAAAATTTTGAGGACATATGTTTTGGGGTCTGAAATGAAGATCATGTCGTCCGCATAAAGGGCTATTTGCAGTTTATGTGAGTGGAGGTCAATTCCAGGAAATATAGATCGGAGATAGACCATCAGGGGCTCCAGTGCCATATTGAATAGGATCAGGGATAGCGGACAACCCTGGTGGGTACCTCTTTGAAGGGGCACAGGGGGAGTAGAGATTATTAACCAGTAGAGATGCAATAGGGTTAGAGTAGATGTTTCTGATGAATTCGATAAAGCAGCCCTCTTTTCCAAAATTTCCCATAGTGTGAAACAGGTGGTCCTATTTCACTCTGTTGAAGGCCTTCTCTGTGTCCAGGGACAGCAGGAAGACCTCCGGCAGATCAGCAGCCGTACCTTCACGTTTGGCTATCCAGTAGTGTTACCGTGTGAAGAACATGCCGAATTTTAGTGACCGAAGATCGACGGGCCATGATGCCAGTTTCGTCAGTGTACAATATACATGACAAGATATGTTTGAGGCGATTGGCTAGAAGTTTCATTAGTGATTAATAATCTATGTTTAGTAGGTAAATGGGTCTGTAGGAGTAAATGATCTCTACCCAATTTCTGTTTGACAGATATTCGCCGCTGAAAAGTTTGTGGAGGGTTGTTGTTGGAGTGTGAAGTAGCGACCGAATAGCGAGGTCAGGATAGGAGAAACTTGTCTGTTAAGCATGTGGTAGAATTCTGTGGGAGCCCATCTGGGCCAGGGGTTTTCCTGAGTGCTAGTGATTCAATTGTTAGTTGCACTTCATCTTGCAATATCGGTGCATTTAGATTATCTATTTGGTTTACATATAGTTTAAAGAGGGCAACCTTATTCCAGAATCTTGTCTGGGCCTCTGTTACTCGGTTGCGCTGTATATAAAGTAAAGTAGTACTCTGCAAATTCGACTACTATGTCAGCTGGATTATGCGTAAAAGAACTATCTTTTCTAAGTACTGGAATACCTTGGTTGGCTTGTTTAATTTTAATTAAGGAAGCTACGTATTTGCTTATTCGGTTCTCATGTCCGTTTCCTATTCTCCTGGTATGCAGTGATACGGAGTAGAAAGGTGTCCCTATCTTTTTTGGCCTGGAAGTAGTAGAATCTATGGGCTGCAGTTGGGGTCTGACAATAAGTTAAGTAAGCTTTGGTTAGTTTGTCATAGTGAAATTTCTCCTTACTATTGTGTAGATGTTTCTTTTTTAGTGAGGTAAGCTATGATGTCTCCCCTTAGGACAGACTTAGCAGTTTCCCAGAAAATCTTCTGGGTTTTCCAGTTGCGGTGCGTTGCTAGATGTGAAGTCATCCCATTGTCTCGTAAGGTACATATGAAAGTCAGGGAACATTAGTAGGTGCGTCAGGAAATGAGACTCGCTTATTGGTAGGCTGTGGGGCAGGAAAGAGTCTCAGATATAGGGGCATGGTCTGATATAGTATTATTGTGTACTCTAGTCTCAGTGATCAGGAACTCCAATGAAACAGAAGTAAGGAAAGATCTATGTGTGATAGTGTATTGTGTGCTCGAGATGCTCATGTAAAGTCGCATCTCATGGTTTTGTTTCCTCCATATATCTTGGACACCCAGGGCTGAGTGTAAAATGTCAAAAATCTTCAGTGGGTATACATTTAGGAGTTGGTGGGAGTTGGCTTCATAGTAGGGTCATAACTACTTTAAATCAGTCTAGTACTGTATTGGGTGTTAGGTTGAAGTCACCTGTGAGGATGATGTCAGTATCTAGAATTTAATTGGGCCAATCTTCCAGTCAGTCCTTGCCAGAATTCTAAGTTACGGCGGTTAGGTCTGTATAGGTTACACTAGGTATACCATCGTTCTTGCCATTTAAATTTTAAAATAATAAAACTTCCGTTGGGTCAACCTAATATTGGGAAATTTTTTATTTTTACAGAAGCCACACCTCTACTGCAGTTATTGTAGGGGCAGAAATAATTTCTGCTATCCAATTTGTTTTATGTTTTGCATGTTCAAGTTCATTAAGATGGGTCTCTTGTAAGCACATATTATCTGCGTGAGATTTTTTCAGGTGGGTCAGAACAGTTTTTCTTTTGATGAGGGAATTAATCCCCCCTATATTCCAGGAAATTATTTTTGCTGTCATTTGAGGGATTTATGTGAAGAGTAATAAAGTGAGCTATCGGGAGGTATCATATAGGGATTTGGGACCAATTTCCAGTAGAGGTAAGCAAACAGTAGTGTAGTGTTTGATAGATCAAAGTGTCTCACAGCCATAACATAACTATATAACAATAAACAAAGTATCTAATAACCATAATACAAGAAGTTAAACATACAACCTTAATAGGATCCAAGCCATAGTGGGTCCTCAGATGGATTGAAAGTCCAAGATCCCCCATAAAGGGGGGGTATTTTAAATAAACTCAGATAACGAAAGTCACCCAGGAGAGTACTGCTGCTAAAGTTGAGGTTGTAGTGGAGATTCTTTGTCTTGATCAAAGAAGGCTTGATCATCTTTAGGTGAGTCAAAGAAAATCGGTCCTTTCATGGTGTTTAGGCGCAGGTGCACTGGGTACAGTAGAGTAGCTTGGCGGTTTTCCTTGTGGAGCAATGTGCATAGAGGTGCAAATTCCTTATTTCACTTTAGGACATCTGATGAGTAGTCCTGGAATAGTGTAGTCTTTTATCATCATAGATGATCATTACTCTCAGTGGGGCATTTTTATCAGAGTAAGACATTCTGTCGCTGCCAATCCTGTGTGCTCTTTCCTTCATAGGAATGTACTTAGCTGGAACTTTTAGTAAATTCGTTAGGGAGTGTTCTGCAAAATAAATGAAAAAATAGATAAGTGGACTGTTTCAGGCAGGCCCACAAATCTGACATTGTTCCTGTGGGAACGGTTTTCTAAGTCATCTATTTTCAGGTGAAGAGATGTTTTGTTTGATTAAATCTTTTATTTGTACAGTGGAGGTATGACCATCCTCTAGGTCTTATATGCGCTGTAGTTAATCTTGAATATTTTTTTTTTTACCTCAGTTGTGATTGTGTCCATTCCTTGCTGCAGGTTATCTAGCTTGGCCAGAAGTAGGGAGTTAAGCTGTTGCTCAGTGGGAGGCATAGGGTATCGAATGTTATGAATGCGGCTGTCACCGATGGTGATGGGGGTGTGGGGTCAGGGGCCCCTTTACCCTTTTTATACTGGGTTTTTGCCCTGTGTGTCCATCTCAAAACACACCCGTGTGAAATAGTGGGAGCAGGTCTCAAAATTAAAAGTATGGCGTGACTTGTGCACCATATAAGCTTTGCACTAAAGGGATTACTGTTACCCTGTGAGAGTACAGGCATAAATGTCCAAAAGAACTGAACACCGAAGAAACTATATTCTATTTAGTCAGGGTTTCACTTGCTTGTTTTTTACAAGATAATGCAATCCACTTCAGGGATTGAATTTAGATTATAGCCCCAGATTCCAGGTAGTATAAATGCAAGTTGTATAGCGAGCACTATGGCACGGAGTTGTAAGTTATAAGTTGTGGTAAATTGTCAAACATTCTAACTCAGCTGTATTCAGCCTTTGCTGTGACCCGGTGCTGGTGCTCCCTTAGGTCCGTTGCGTTCCGGTTAGGTAAATGCTGGAGCGTTATGTGCCCAGACTATGTACAACTTAAGAATCAAAGTAAGGCCAGAGTATTGTGTTAAGGCCACGCAGCCCATCGTAGGTGCTTGTGTTTTGTGCTGTTCTGTGATGCAGTAGCTTTGTTAGTGCCCTGTATAGTCATGTGGGAGTAGGAGCACTCAACTCCTTTGCTGTTCGTTTGAGTTGCTATGTTGAGAAGTCTTGTTTCCCAATCAAATTTGGTGGTGATATCGGAGCCGGCTGACCTAGATGCCATCTGCGTGGCGTTGTATTACCGATTCCGATAAAGGTTGTGCTGTCCTTCCATGGCAAGGTAGCCGATGTTAAACCTCTCAAAAAATAGCACTGGAGCTCTACAGTGTTTCCAGGCTACTATAAGCAGCCAAGTTCACTTTGAGGGCCGGTATGGCGGTATTTCAAGGTGAAGATCTCGGGAGCTCTATTTCACGCCATTATACTTGGTGCCCGCCCACCGGAAGTCCCCTAATCCCTATTTTTTTTAAAAAAACAAAACAAAAAAACTTTTATTAATGAAGTAAATGTATCCTTTACATACACAGCAACATGGTAGATGAGTTTGAAAGAAGAAACAAAGTACATCAAGTTTAACCTCTTTGAATATAAAAAAGCCAAGTGAACTGACAGTACTACCTGTCTAACCATTTAACACAAGCAATTATATACTAAGATTCTGGTTTTAGCCAAACAATATATATAAAGCTGTGTACAGTCACTGCCTCCTCAGGCAAAGAGTTCCACAGTTTGATTGCTCTTGCAGTGAAAAACTGTTTTCATTTCTGGAGATTAAATGTAATTTCCTACAGCCTTAAAGTGTGACCTCTTGATACAAACAATTTTCCTGGAAAAAAACAGAGCCCCTGCCAACTCTCTGTAATGGGTCATTAATATAATTTTATATAGCCATTGTAAAACTTCTCATGTATTTCTAATGCAAAAAGACTCAGTTTGGCTAACTTGACTTCCTAGTTTAAATCTTCTCTGTTGCACCCATGCACATTTTTAAACATCACATATCTTATTTGCTTTATTTCCCTGCTACCTGGTATTGAGAACTACATTTTAATGTGTTCTCTTTAAGAACCACTAAATACTTTACCAACTGTTATATCCCCTTTATGAAATATGTGTCATGCCTATTTTTCAACAAAGTTTTAAACTTTTGCCTATATACCAGCATCAAATCTGATTTGCCCTTTACCAACTTATTTCCCAATTTTTGTCTCTTTGCAGAACAATTATATACTGCACTTACCTAATTACCTTACACAAATAAGTATAATCTGCAAAGGTGGAGATATTGCTACATAATCCTTTGGATCATTTATAAAAACAACTGGGCCCTTTATGGAACGTTGTGAGACCCCACTTACTACTTGTCTAAACCTACTGAATATCTATATACTACAAACTCTTTGTTCCCTGTCTTTCAATCAGTTGTTTATCCATGTGCTAATATTATCAGATTTTTGCTTGCCTTTAATTTTGTACAGCCAACTGTCATGCGGTACTGTGTCAAAAGCCTTTGAATTAGGTTATATTATGACGTTAATGGGCACATAGATAAAAATAAATAATTTGATGTGATAAACAGAATGTTTGCAGTTTTTTTACATGCTTTATTTCTTCTTTATGGAGCAATTTTCTAGTATAACCCATGTCACATGTCATCTCAATACTGACAATAGATGCATGATTCCAGTGCTGCTGCTATTATAGACAGTTTAGTAAATGTAATACTAAACATTTGCCATCTGTTCTTCATAAACTGAATATCCTTTTTGTAAATTACACCTAAAATATGTCTGCATTGTCTCAATAATAATTGTTAGATGATAGCCAAACATGATAAATGTCAAACCAAGGGGCCAGTGTATCAAATGTTGGCATTTATCATTGCACAAGCATTTCTGGTGAAATTATTGTGCAATGCCGCCCCCTGCACATTTGCGGCCAATCGGCCCCTAGCAGGATGTGTCAATAATCCCGATTGTATATGATCAGGATGATTGCAGTCGAATTAAGGAGCAGCGGTCTAAAGATCGATGTGTTATAACTCCCTTTTCCGGCGAGCCAAAAGGCTTGCGTGGAATAAGCAGCTTCCGCTGCTTAATAAATCGCCTCCTATATGTTAGTTAGAAGCAAGGCTTCATTTAATACATTGAGGGCCTTTGCCTGTCAGGATATACCAAAAGGGCACTTTTCTGTCCTCAAACAAGCTTACATATCTGCTTTTTCAAATAAAGATACCAAGCAAAAGAAAAAAAAATAGGAGTAAATTAGAAAGTTGCTTAAAATTGCCTGCTCTATCCGAATCATAAAAGAAAACATTTAGGTTCAGTATCCCTTTACAACTAAAAGTATTCTTTAAATACACAGTTCAAGTCAGTATTTTTCTAAAATACAAAATTCTAGACACATCCTGGGTACATTCTAAGGCAAAACACAATTTATGGGGGGCGGAGCGTGCGGGCGTGCTGAATGGCCGCACTTTGTTAGAGCTCCTGAAACGGCGGCGGTGGAGCTTCCTCACAGATGAGTATATACAGCCAGGAGAGATCTGATTTCTACCGTGGCATGAGGGTAAAGCACACGGGGACCTCCGGACTGATTTTCTGAGCCGTGATTACGGCGGAACAGCTGTTTGGGCTCCCGACCCGTAAAGGAGGCCGCATCTGAAGCCTGCTCATGCGTTCTAGTGACGAACGCTGGAAGAAGCCTTTCCTCAGAGAACTGCAGGACTATCATAGTAACAGGGTAAGCAGTGCCACGTTGGGATAATGGAGAGCAAAAACGAGTGATTAACAGCATAATGCCAAATACCAAAATGCTCTAAAAGCTCTTGAAGGCCCAAAAAAAAAAACCGCCCCCAGCTTCTAACACAGAGATAATTTAATGCAATCCAGGGGCAAGAGGTGTTGTATACACAAACTACCATACAGCCCATGTTTTGACTTAATGTCATAAAGAAATATACCTTAATCCCAATGACATCTCAGTGATAGACTTGCAACATTATACACCAGGAAAGTTCAATTTCATTGTAAAAGAGCAAAAGCCTGTACCTGTTTTGTCAGCATGGCGGTACGCAGAAACACCAAGAATGATAAGACACTAAAGACAACTTTGGTTTCTGGAACAGTGAATACCTTCTTTAAAAGCTCAGATCACAAAAAGAAAAAACCTGAGATATCTCAAGCTTGCAGTGAGGAAGAGGATTTATCTGATAATCCGGACACAGTTCAATCAGCAGCATCCCCCCCTCACACTCAGCACCATAGTGAAGATGGCCCAGTCACACTAAAAGTTATGGAGGCCCTCATTAACCAGGTCAAATCCTGTATTAAATCAGAATGTGCTGCCCTCAAGAAAGATATAAACGATCTAGGGTGTAGAGTCGAATCCCTTGAGGATCACACTGAAGAGATCACTAGAGATGTTTCTGAAATGTCACGCACTATAGACAGTCAGCAGCAGCAGATTTCGGACCTAGAGAATAAAATAGACGATATTGAAAATAGAACAAGGAGAAATAATCTTCGGATCCGAGGAATCCCTGAATCCGTGAAAAATGAAGATATATCTGAACACCTACAAAATCTTCTACAGTCCCTAGCCATCTCTAACCAGAGAGTGATTGATGTTATACCTATCGAGAGAGCACATAGGTCTCTTAGGCCTAAACCGAATGATAATCAGCCCCCAAGGGATATAATAGTGTGCTTTTCGAGCTACAGGGATAGAGAAAAGATATTTCAAATGGCAAGATCACAACCTACATTTTCCTTTCAAGGTGCGAAAATTCAAATTTTTCAAGATTTATCGACCAGAACGCTGTTATTGAGAAAAGAATTTGCACTCTTCACTGCCCATCTGCGCTCCCTAAAAATCCCTTATAGGTGGGGATTCCAGTATCACTACAAATCATCAAAAATGGCAAAAGATTTGAATGCACCTCTACAGAGGATATTAATGATTTCTGCCAACTTTTGGATATTCCGGCTCCTGAGGCCGCAGCCCCTGGACCCTCCAAAGCTTCAACTCCTTTACCAAGGCCACAGCGGAGACTTTGGTCTGAAATCATTGGTAAACAACAGCGTAAGAAGATTTGCACAGCTATTGCAGCTCAGATGGACTCTGCTGTGGCTGTCACTACATGACCCGATACCCAAGAGTTTGTGAGTATATGGCTGTACACACACCCTACAGGGTGATACCTTGTTCTATTTCACTTTGACTTTTAACGAAACTGACTATGCATAATCTCGCACCACAGATCCTTTTTCTGAGCGCGCTTATGCTGTTTGAACTTATTGAGACTTTTGACTTGCAAAAATCAAGTTATTTCCCACAAAAGCTTATAAATGCTGGTTTATTCTCATGTCACAATGGTTTGATATACAATGCTCAATGTTCTATTGTTTTATTATTTGTATGTCATGCATAAGGTTTGATGTTTTACTGTTCAAATTATGTTTGTTTGTTTTTTTTTTTCCTCTTATTGTCTTTGGTCTCGAACATGCACTTGATAATACCAGGTCTGTTGGGGCGGCTCCACCGGGCCGTACCTTCCCCCATTTCCCTCTCTTTCTCAGCTTCTCACTAGCTGTCTGTTCCCAATAACTCTCTTCCCTTGTACCCTCTGCCCCTGCTGGCAGAGGACTACAGATACCGTTCCACTTTCACCCTACACCAATCTTACTCTCCCCCCTTCCCCCCCTCCCCCATCCTTCCTTTCCTTGTTCCCCTTCCTCCTCCCCCCCTCCCTCTTCTTACTGTATCACTTCAGTATATCCTTGGACACAGTTATTCCAAATTGTTCTGTTTCTTTGTTTTAGAGTTATATATTTTGGTTTTATATATTTGTACTCTCTGACACCAAAACTCCCATACACACGACACAAGTGACCAGTACATCTTGGTTTCCCTTTCTTTATAAGTCCCAGACAACATATACATGTCAACACCAAAACAATCTAGTCAGTTTAAGCTAGCCACACAAAATGTTAAAGGTTTTCTCTCACCACAAAAGCGCTCAATAGCCTTCCACGATTTCTATAAAAAAAGAGTGGACATTATCATGATACAAGAGACGCACTTTAAAAAATCGAATGAACCCATCCTTTCGAAACTCCATTATGAACAGCATTTTTTGTGCTCAGGCCCGACTAGACATAATGGGGTTTGTATATCTTTTAGAAAAGGTACGTCTTTTGAACTACTTACCAAATATCTTGATAAAGAGGGTCGTTTTCTTGTTTTGGTGGGGCTATACTTTGGTAGACCTATAACTCTAGCTAACATTTATGCCCCGAACTGCCCTAAACCTCCCTCTGCCACAGGGTGATAAACCAGATACTTGATATTGCAAAGGGACCCATCTTCTTAGGGGGCGACTTAAACTTCCCTATTAATCCTGCATTAGACACGTCCTCAGGCAGGTCATATATCAGGAACACCCAGATAAAAGCCAACTGGCGAGCAATATGCTCTATTCCCTTCTTTGACTCTTGGAGAACTACCCACCCATCCACTAAAGATTTCTCCTTTTTTTCTAACCCACAACACACTTACACACGTATCGATTATATATTCTGTGAACAAAGTATGCTTCCCTCCCTTGTTGACTCTAGACTATACCATACTACATGGTCTGACCATAGCATGGTCTGTTCCACCTTTATTTGGACCTCTAAGCCAGGCTTCCAACAACGTTGGAAACTAAATGATCAGATTTTCTTAGACCCCTTAATAGGCACCGATATAGCAGAAAAAACCACAGAGTATTTCTCTTTCAACAATCATCTAGACACATCCGCAATAACTAATTGGGAGGCATATAAGTGTTTCATAAGGGGGGTGATTATGGGACATACGCATAGGCAACGCAAACAGCGTGCTGCTCAATTTGCTTCTCTGACCTCAGAGTTTAATAACTGTGAAAAAGAGCTGAAAAGAAACCCCCAGTCACAATCTCTACTAGCGAGATCACAACTAGCCAGGGAAGCTTTAAACCAATATTTAATACAAAATGCACATATGAGAGCTATCACATCCGAGTCCAAGTTTTTCATTGAAAACAATAAGGCCGGGCGCTTACTGGCGAGATCCTTACGTAAAAAGCGATATAAAACACATATCACTAAGATTATAGACTCCTCGGGCGTCGCCCACTCTGATAACACTGAAATCGCTAATCAGTTTGCACAATACTACACCTCCCTGTATAACATTCCCTCCTTAAGTCCAGAAGATAAGCAGCAGCGAATAAATTCGTATCTTGATCAGACCCAGCTCCCTAGGCTTTCTGATACCGATATAGAAAATCTAGACAAACAGTTTACTTTACAGGAGCTATTACTAGCCATTAAAGACTTACCACAAGGAAAAGCACCCGGCCCAGACGGATTCACACCTAAATTTTATCACCTCTTCAAACCCCTTCTTAGCCCCCATCTACTGGAGATGTACACCTCTATCGACCAGATTAATCAACTTCCGACAAAATTACTAGAAGCCACAATCTCGGTGATACCCAAACCGGGCAAGCCACCAGAGAAAGTAACTAATTACCGCCCCATATCGTTAATAAATATCGATATCAAACTATATGCCAAATTGTTAGCCACGAGAATTAGCAAATTCCTTCCCTTTCTAGTGCACCCCGACCAGGTCGGTTTCATCCCTGGAAGGGAAGCTAAGGAGAATACCATTAGAGTCCTGCATACCCTCTCAAGCTCTTCAGCCTCCAAGACACCATTGATGCTTCTCTCTATAGATGCCGAGAAGGCCTTTGACAGGGTGGACTGGGACTTTCTGTGGTCCATCCTGTCAAAGTTTGGGTTTTCATGTACAATGATATCACGCATACAAGCCCTCTATAGTAACCCAACAGCTTTTGTCATGATCAACGGCACACTCTCCAGGAAATCCCCATAAATAACGGCACACGGCAGGGATGCCCTCTCTCGCCCCTACTATTTGCCTTGGCTGTGGAGGCGTTTGCCTCTAGAATACGGTGTAATCATAATATACAGGGCGTCCCCTTTGGTGAGCTATTGCAGAAATGTCTCCTATATGCAGATGATGTTATATTTACCCTGCGCTCACCTCTCACCTCAGTCCCGGCCCTACTGGGAGAACTGGAGGAGTATGGAACGGTTTCTAATTTCTCAGTCAATATGAACAAATCAATGATCCTATCACTGTATCTCAATGATGAAGAAACACACTTTATCACAACATACACTTCTTTCCAGATAGCCAAGAAAATAAGGTATCTAGGCATCGACATATCAGCAACACAAACTGAACTATTCCCCTTAATTATACCCCTTTGCAAGACGAAACCAATAAATTGTTGGAATCCTGGCACAAACAGGGTCGGCTTTCTTGGATGGGACGTATAAATGCAATAAAAATGAGTATTATTCCTAAATTTTTATACCTCTTTCAAGTACTCCCAATAGACATCCCTACACAATTTCTTACACGACAACAAAAAAAATTTGACCAGTTTATCTGGTCGCACAAAAGATCTAGAGTGGCCAGAGAAACACTATTTCTAGATAGAGAAGATGGTGGACTGGGAGCACATAACTTGATAAACTATTATAGAGCGACACACCTAGCACGCATTGTGGCCTGGAAACATTCCCCTTCTGAAAAACCCTGGGAACAAATGGAAACCTACCTGGCAGGTGGAATCAACCTAGGTGATCAGTGTTGGACTCCACCAAAGCTGAGACCCTTAGAGATTTGGAATGACTATTTCATAGCAACCACTATCCGCACATGGGATAAACTACTGGCTAGAGATAGCCTGATATCTACACAGATATCCCCCCTCACCCCTATTAAATAACTCCCTTTTCTTAAAATCCCAGACTATCCAAACACCTTTGATCGCAGGTTCCCCTTCTAATATACCAGCACATATTCTCCTTCATGGCGGGTTGATACGTACACAAGCAGAGGTAGGTCAATTGCTAGGCCCACCGTTTCATATGTGGTTCCCTTATTTCCAAGTCAGACATGCCATATTCAATAGCCCACACAACCCTTACCAGACCCCTAACCCCCTTTGAGTCACTGTGTACGTCCCCTTCTATTAAAAGCTCTCATATCTCAATAGTTTACAAATTACTTAGAGGATCTTTTCCCTCTAAAAAAACCTACATTTATTGGTAAATGGGAAAGAGAGCTTGGCATAAACCTACCTGATACTCACTGGAGTCGTATTTTCAGGGAAAATAAAAAGGCTTCCCTTTCACTAACTTTAATAGAAATGAACTTCAAGCTAATGTCAAGATGGTATTTAACACCTCGCCGTCTTCACAGTATTTACCCTAACTCATCCCCCTATTGCTGGAGACATTGCGGCGAGATTGGCACTCTTTCCCATACATGGTGGTCCTGTCCACTCTTACAGACATACTGGAAGGCTATTGGCGATAAACTCACGAAAACTATAGGAAACACTATCAAACTTACAATTACTATGGTCCTTTTGGGTGATATACCAAAAACCCCATGTCTATATAGGAAGAAGCTTTTGCAGATTATGCTTAACTGTGCTAGACGTCTGATACCCAGGTTTTGGAAAAAAGATATAGTTCCATCATATGAGATGTGGATGAGAGAAGTTAATCATATTTTAGAATTGGAGAAAATCCATTACACTTATTTGTGGTAAAAAGGACTTCATTGCAGATGTGATATTTCTTTGGGAACAAGATTTATGCTAATTACACTAAGCTGAATCGTACTAAGGTACTGGTTGTGTTAATTGTTTATGCCAGAATGTACTGTGATCATATGCTCCTGTTTTTTATTTGTACTAATGTTCTTATTTATGTTAGTTGTTGAGTTATTCTTGTAAAAGAAATTTCCTTCTACTGTATGATTTTGTAACTGTAATATTTGCGATTTCAATAAAAAAGATTTATCGTAAAAAAAAAAACCCACAATTTATGCTTACCTGATAAATTTATTTCTCTTGTGGTGTATCCAGTCCACGGATCATCCATTACTTGTGGGATATTCTCATTCCCAACAGGAAGTTGCAAGAGGACACCCACAGCAGAGCTGTAATATAGCTCCTCCCCTAACTGTCATAGCCAGTCATTCGACCGAAAACAAGCCGAGAAAGGAGGAACCATAGGGTGTAGTGGTTACTGTAGTTTAAATTTAAAAATTACCTGCCTTAAAATGACAGGGCGGGCTGTGGACTGGATACACCACAAGAGAAATAAATTTATCAGGTAAGCATAAATTGTGTTTTCTCTTGTAAGGTGTATCCAGTCCACGGATCATCCATTACTTGTGGGATACCAATACCAAAGCTAAAGTACACGGATGAAGGGAGGGACAAGGCAGGAACTTAAATGGAAGGAACCACTGCCTGTAAAACCTTTCTCCCAAATATAGCCTCCGAAGAAGCAAAAGTATCAAATTTGTAAAATTTTGAAAAAGTATGAAGTGAAGACCAAGTCGCCGCCTTGCAAATCTGTTCAACAGAAGCCTCATTTTTAAAGGCCCAAGTGGAAGCCACAGCTCTAGTGGAATGAGCTGTAATCCTTTCAGGAGGCTGCTGTCCAGCAGTCTCATAGGCTAAGCGGATTAAGCTTCTTAGCCAAAAAGAAAAAGAGGTTGCCAAAGCCTTTTGACCTCTCCTCTGTCCAGAGTAGACAACAAACAAAGCAGATGTTTGACAAAAATCTTTAGTAGCTTGTAAGTAAAACTTTAAAGCACAGACCACGTCCAGATTGTGTAACACAAGGATGGAACCACAATCTCTTGATTGATATTCTTGTTAGATACCACCTTATGTAAGAACCCAGGTTTGGTACGCAGGACTACCTTATCCGTATGAAAAATCAGATAAGGAGAATCACATTGTAAGGCAGATAGCTCAGAGACTCTACGAGTCGAGGAAATAGCTACCAAAATAAAAAAATAAATAAAAAAAAAGAACTTTCCAAGATAAAAGTTTGATATCTATGGAATGAAGAGGTTCAAACGGAACTCCTTGAAGAACCTTAAGAGCCAAATTTAAACTCCATGGTGGAGCAACAGGTTTAAACACAGGCTTGATTCAAACTAAAGCCTGACAAAATGCCTGAACGTCTGGAACATCTGCCAGACGCTAGTGCAAAAGAATAGTCAGAGCAAAAATCTGTCCCTTTAAGAAACTAGCTGACAATCCATTTTCCAAACCTTCTTGGAGAAAAGATAAAATCCTAGGAATCCTGACCTTACTCCATGAGTAACCCAATAAAGATATCTACGCCATACCGTATGGTAAATTTTCCTGGTGACAGGCTTTCGTGCCTGTATTAAGGTATCAATAACTGACTCGGAGAAGCCACGCTTTGATAAAATCAAGCATTCAATCTCCAGGCAGTCAGCCTCAGAGAAATTAGATTTGGATGGTTGAAAGGACCCTGAAGTAGAAGGTCCTGTCTCAGAGGCAGAGACCATGGTGGAAAGGATGACATGTCCACTAGATCTGCATACCAGGTCCTGCGTGGCCACGCAGGTGCTATCAGAATCACTGAGGCTCTCTCCTGCTTGATCTTGGCAATCAGTCGAGGGAGCAGAGGAAACGGTGGAAACACATAAGCCAGGTTGACAGACCAGGGCGCTGCTAGAGTATCTATCAGTTTCGCCTTGGGATCCCTGGACCTGGATCCGTAACACGGAAGCTTGGCGTTCTGGCGAGATGCCATGAGATCCAGTTCTGGTTTGCCCCAACGGAGAATCAGTTGTGCAAATACCTCCGGATGGAGTTCCCACTCTCCCGGATGAAAAGTCTGACGACTTAGAAAATCCGCCTCCCAGTGCTCTACACCTGGGATATGGATAGCTGATAGGTGGCAAGAGTGAATCTCTGCCCAGTGAATTATTTTTGAAACTTCTAACATCTCTAGGGAACTTCTTGTTCCCCTCGATGGTTGATGTAAGCTACAGTCGTGATGTTGACCGACTGAAATCTGATGTACTATCTGAAATCTGAGTTGCTAACTGAGGCCAAACCTGAAGAGCCTTGAATATCGCTCTTAGTTCCAGAATATTTATTGGAAGGAGAGACTCCTCCTGAGTCCACGATCCCTGAGCCTTCAGGGAGTTCCAGACTGCACCCCAACCTAGAACGCTGGCATTTGTTGTTACAATAGTCCAGTCTGGCCTGCGAAGGTCATACCTTTGGACAGATGGACCCGAGATAGCCACCAGGGAAGAGGATCCCTGGTCTCTTGGTCCAGATTCAGTTGAGGGGCCAAATCTGTGTAATCCCCGCTCCACTGACTGAGCCTGCATAGTTGCAGCGGTCTGAGATGTAAGCGTGCAAACGGCACTATGTCCATTGCCGCTACCATTAAGCCGATTACTTCCATACACTGAGCCACCAAAGGGTGCGGAATGGAATGAAGAACCCGACAGGAATTTAGAAGCTTTGATAACCTGGACTCCGTCAAGGTAAATTTTCATTTCTACAGAATCTATCAGAGTCCCTAGAAAGGAAACTCTTGTGAGTGGGATAGAGAACACTTTTCCTCGTTCACTTTCCACCCATGCGACCTCAGAAATGCCAGTACTACGTCCGTATGAGACTTGGCAATTTGGAAGTTTGATGCCTGTATCAAGATGTCGTCTAAATAAGGGGCTACTGCTATGCCCCGCGGCCTTAGGACCGCCAAAAGCGACCCTAGAACCTTTGTAAAGATTCTTGGGGCTGTAGCTAATCCAAAGGGAAGAGCTACAACTGGTAATGCCTGTCTTGAAAGGCAAACCTGAGAAACCGATGATGATCTTTGTGTATCGGAATGTGAAGATAAGCATCCTTTAGATCCACTGTAGTCATATATTGACCCTCCTGGATCAGTGGTAGGATGGTACGAATAGTTTCCATCTTGAACGACGGAACTTTGAGGAATTTGTTTAAGATCTTTAGATCCAAAATCGGTCTGAAGGTTCCCTCTTTTTTGGGAACCACAAACAGATTTAAGTAAAAACCCTGTTCCTGTTCCTCCTTTGGAACTGGATGGATCACTCCCATAACTAGGAGGTCTCGTACACAGTGTAAGAATGCCTCACTCTTTATCTGGTTTGCAGATAATTGTGAAAGGTGAAATCTCCCTTTTGGGGGGAAGCTTTGAAGTCCAGAAGATATCCCTGGGATATAATTTCCAACGCCAGGGATCCTGAACATCTCTTACCCACGCCTGGGCGAAGAGTGAAAGTCTGCCCCCTACTAGATCCGTTACCGGATAGGGAGTCGTTCCTTCATGCTGTCTTAGAGGCAGCAGCAGGCTTTTTGACCTGCTTACCTTTTTTCTAGGTCTGGTTTGGTCTCCAGACCGTCTTTGATTGAGCAAAAGTTCCCTCTTGTTTATTATTAGAGGAAGTTGATGCCGCACCTGCCTTGAAGTTTCGAAAGGCACGAAATTAGACTGTTTGGCCCTAGATTTGGACCTGTCCTGAGGAAGGGCACAACCTTTTCCTCCCGTGATATCAGCAATAATCTCCTTCAAACCAGGCCCGAATAGGGTCTGCCCCTTGAAGGGAATGTTAAGTAGCTTAGATTTTAAAGTCACGTCAGCTGACCATGATTTAAGCCATAGCGCTCTGCGCGCCTGTATAGCAAAACCAGAATTCTTAGCCGTTAGTTTATTCAAATGAACAATGGCATCAGAAATAAAATAATTGGCTAGCTTAAGTTCTCTAAGTTTGCCAAGTATGTCATCCAATGGAGTCTCTACCTGTAAAGCCTCTTCCAGAGACTCAAACCAGTACGCCGACGCAGCAGTGACAGGGGCAATGCATGCAATGGGCTGTAGGATAAAACCTTGTTGAATAAATATTTTCTTAAGGTAACCTTCTAATTTTTTATCCATTGGCTCTAAAAAAGCACAACTGTCCTCGACAGGGATAGTAGTACGCTTTGCTAGAGTAGAAACTGCTCCCTCCACCTTAGGGACTGTCTGCCATAAGTCCCGTGTGTGGCGTCTATTGGAAAACATTTTTCTAAAAATAGGAGGGGAAGAGAACGGCAACACCTGGTCTATCCCATTCCTTATTAATAATTTCTGTAAACCTTTTAGGTATTGGAAAAACATCAGTACACACCGGCACTGCAAAGCATTTATCCAGTCTACAAAATTTATCTGGCACTGCAATGGTATCACAGTCATTCAGAGCATCTAAAACCTCCCTAAGTAACACGCGGAGGTGTTCAAGCTTAAATTTAAATATAGAAATATTAGAATCAGGTATCTTTCCTGAGTCATTAACATCACCCACTGACTGAAGCTCTCCTTCCTCAGCTTCTGCATATTGTGAGGCAGTATCAGACATGGTTCTTAAAGCGTCAGTATGCTCTGCATTTTGTCTCACCCCAGAGCTATCTCGCTAACCTCTAAGTTCAGGTAGTCTGGCTAATACCGCTGACAGTGTATTATCCATGACTGCCGCCATGTCTTGTAAAGTAAACGCTATGGGCGCCCTAGATGTACTTGGCGCCATTTGAGCGTAAGTCCCTTGGGCGGGAGTCAAAGGGTCTGACACGTGGGGAGAGTTAGTCGGCATAACTTTCCCCTCGTCAGATTCCTCTGGTGATAATTTTTTTAAAAACAGAATATGATCTTTATTGCATAAAATGAAATCAGTACATTTGGTACACATTCTAAGAGGGGGTTCCACCATGGCTTTTTAACATAATGAACAAGGAGTTTCTTCTATGTCAGACATGTTTTATACAGACTAGCAATGAGACTAGCAAGCTTGGAAAACACTTTAAATCAAGTTAACAAGCAAATATAAAAAACGGTACTGTGCCTTTAAGAGAAACAAATTTTGTCAGAATTTGAAAAACAGTGAAAAAATGCAGTAAATCAAACAAAATTTTTACAGTGTATGTAATAGGCTAGCAGAGCATTGCATCCATTTGCAAATGGATGATTAACCCCTTAGTTCAAAAAACGGATCAAAAAAACGAAATAGACGTTTTTTTTTTTTGTTTTTTGTTTTTTTAACAGTCACAACCAACTGCCACAGCAAGCTGTGGTCCTACCTTCCCCAATAAACGACTTTGGAAAGCCTTTGAGCCCTTTAGAGATGTCCTATAGCATACAGGGGACTCCTGAGGGAAGCTGGATGTCACAGTTTGTAATTTTAACTGCACGAACTGTAACTTTTATACTATGACAGTGGAAAGCCTCAGTAAAACTGTTTCTAGTCAAAGTTTAAGCCAGCCATGTGGAAAAAAACTAGGCCCCAATAAAGTTTTATCACCAATGCATATATAAAAACGATTAAACATGCCAGCAAACGTTTATATTACAATATCATAAGGGTATTACCCCTGGGAGTAAGCATGATACCAGTCGTTATTAAATCACTGTATTCAGGCTTAACTTACATTAATCCGGTATCAGCAGCATTTTCTATTGTTTTCCATCTCTAGAAAAAATTATAACTGCACATACCTGATAGCAGAATAAACTGCACGCCATTCTCTCGCTGAAGCTACCTCATCTGTGTAATCCCCTCAGACATATGTGAGAATAGCAATGGATCTTAGTTACAACCTGCTAAGATCATAGAAACCTCAGGCAGATTCTTCTTCTATTTACTGCCTGAGATAAAATAGCACAACTCCGGTACTATTTAAAAATAACAAACTTTTGATTGAAGAAAATAAACTAACTATATTTAACCACTCTCTCCTACAACATCCTAGCTTGTTGAGAGTTGCAAGAGAATGACTGGCTATGACAGTTAGGGGAGGAGCTATATTACAGCTCTGCTGTGGGTGTCCTCTTGCAACTTCCTGTTGGGAATGAGATATCCCACAAGTAATGGATGATCCGTGGACTTGATACACCTTACAAGAGAAAATGATTTGCTGAAGATGCAGGTTTGGAGTCTTTGCTGTGAAGGAGCGCTCATGTAAACCTACAACCACAAGAACTGAGGTCATAAGACTGCAACTTCTTCATCTGTCCACAACCTCAGAGGCTGTCATTGGCGAAATTAGGGGGAAGTTGATTGGTGCTGGAGCCCCAAATGTTTTCTGAAAGGCCCCAAGCTGTCAGGCACCACTGCATTTTTTGAATACACATTATTTATTTTTAATTATGTTACCATTTTTTTGAATGGCCTGCCTGAGTCCGCGCTTAATACAGAGAGCGAGAACTTGGGAGTAGCATGTTACTTACAGTGCACAATAGGAAGCCGAGAACAGTGGTGCAGCATATGGCATGAGGACCACCATTTCCTAAGAGCACCTCTAGCTGACCAGTGCCCTTCCCCATACAACTGCACACTGAAACCACACATATGGGTAGATTTACTATATGTTGAGCAGCGAATTATGTCCGCTCAACATCCCTAAATACCGACAGCATACGCTGTTGGCATTTATCATTATCAGGATGCCAGGGATCAGACTGAGACGAGAAGTGAAAAAATAATCACACCTTTATTAATAGCAAAAAATAATAAAAAGTCCACAAGTCAAATAACAAGCCAGGAATCAAAACCAGAGCTGGTAGTCAGACGAGCCGAGTCAGGAGCCAAAGCGAATAGTGAGACAAGCCCGAGTCAGGAGCCAAAGTGAGTAGTCAGGCGAGCAGGAATCAGGAACAAGGAGAACAGCAGAGTCAGGAACAAGCCAGGGATCAAGAACCAGGAGGGACGTCAGACAGCCAGGTAATACACAGGAGTACTCACAAACAGGTCTGAGACAACGCAAGGGCAAAGCATACTGAACAGAGGACCTGTCAGGTTAGGAAATATCCAGAAGTAGACCCAAATGCAAGGGCGAACTTAAACAACACCCTTGCACTCTGAGTTTAATCCAGGACGTGACCCCACGACAACCTCCAAAAAACAAAGTACTCACGATATGGAGCAGGGTTAGCCTGTGCCAAAGTAATTCATGATATCAGCCAGATAGACTTCTGAATAAGGAACTGGTTTCAGGAAATGCCTTCTACAGAATCAGGAGAGGAGGGATAGTCACTTATACTCAGACAGAAGAAGGGTAAAACAGGAAACAGTTAATAATGCAGGAGTAGGTCATTTGTTATCAGGCAGTCTGAAGGTTAACACTGTGTAGACAGTCTTTGCAGAATATGCAACAGGTAATCAGGCAGTTTGAGGGTTAACACTGAGTAGACAGTCTTTGCAGAGTATGCAACAGGTAATCAGGCAGTTTGAGAGTTAACACTGTGTAGACAGTCTTTGCAGAGTATGCAACAGGTAATCAGGCAGTTTGAGAGTTAACACTGTGTAGACAGTCTTTGCAGAGTATGCAACAGGTAATCAGGCAGTTTGAGGGTAAACACTGTGTAGTCAGAACTTGCAGAATTAATAACATGTAATCAGGTAGTTTGAAGGTTAACACTGTGTTGTAAGAACTTGCAGTGATAGCAACAGGTAAGCTGGTAGTTTGAAGGTTAACAACAGATAATCAGTACTTGTGGAGATTGGCAACAGGATATCCAGCAGTTTGAAGGTGTACACAGAATAATAGTATTTGCAGAGTTTGGAAACAGGTAAACATGCAGATTGAAGGATTCACAGAAAAACAGTATTTGAATAGTTTGAACTACACAGAGTAGTCTGAATATGCAGGGTTTGCAGCAGGTAAACAGGAAGTTTGAAAGTTTCACAAAACAAACAGTACTTGCATTGTTTGGAGACAGGTATTCAGGAGGTTGAAGGTTAATGCAGCATAGTAAGTCCTTGAAGAGATTGGCAACAGAAAAGCAGCAGTTAGAGAGATTCCTCAGCGAAATCCTAACAGAAGCCTCAAAGTGAACAAGCAAACGGACACTGGAGAAACAGGAAGCCAGAATAAAAAGCCTGGTTGTGACATCATCAGGAAGGGGTGGCTCAGACACCTGTCAATCAAGCACACAGAGAGGACTGCAGAGCTTCCCAGCAGCTGAGCGTGACAGGACCTTTAAATAGTAAGTGATGACATCACAATTCTGAGATTGCATCCTGTCTCACACGGATGATGTACACCAGTCTGGCCATAAAAGGAAGTGCAGGAAATGAGCAGCATCACACAGTATGCACCAGAGTCAGCAAGAGAGGTGAGTAAAATGTATGCCAGCAGCACATGGCAAACAAAACAGGGAAAAAACTCTGACAATCATTGCACAAGCATTTCTAGTGAAATGCTTGTGTAATGCCGCCTATCAGTCCTAGCAGGGGCTGTCAATCATCTCTATAGTATCAAAAGGATTTCCATCAGCCACCTAAAAGGTGGCGGACAGGTTTAGGAGCAGCAGTCTTATGACCGCTGCTTCTTAACTTCCGTTTCAGGCGAGCCTGAAACGATAGGCTTCCAAAGCAGCATCCGATGCTTCATAAATGGAGCCCATAGACTGCATCAATCCAGGGACAAAACAGCATCACTCCAGAGTGACAGCCACTTGCTGGCTCTGGCCTCTTATTTATTTCCCCACACATGATGTATCCCTGTACCCTAAACAGCCTTTTGTAAAGAGAGAAGGGTGGCAATTAAGGGTCATGGAGCAGTTGACTTAGAACCTGAGCTGAGGCTTGACTTGGGGGATCATACTGCAAGATGTAAGTTTGCAGGTGTTGGAAAAAGGGAGATTCAAGAAATCTCTCTATAAACCTTTGATTTTGTGTTTTTCAAAATTACTGTAAAGATGCCGCAATTTATGGGAGATTATTTAGTGCTCAGGTGCTGGAAGGTGTCTTGGTTTGATGGGCATGGAGGCGCTTATGGTTTCAGCTCTCAACAGTAGATGATTATGAAAATCCCATTAGAATTATGTATATAAGGTATAAACAATTTGCAAGGGATATTTCCATTTTATTTTTTTTAAAAGTGGGCTTTAAGCTAAATATTGGATTGCTAATTCTAAATTTAATAATTAATTTAATACATATTCTATTTTTTTTTACTCTTAATTTTAAGGCACCTTTAGGTGGCAGTGGAGCTGGCTATATGATTCAGGGTTGTTACAAGACAAAAGGGAAATTCTACTATACTAAAGTAACATAGAATGTATAATAAATTAGAAAATGCACAGTTCCATAAATCCAATTATTTAAACAACTCCATTTAGATAAAATACTCTAATCCCTATAATATGCAATATGCTATTATATGGTGCTGATTCACTAAGTTTGAAGAGCAAACTTACTCTATGGGGTATATTTACTAAGCAGCAGATGATGCTTTTTCCGCGCTTGCCGGAAACAGGCGATAAGAAGCAGCAGTCTTAAGACCACTGCTCCTTAACTTGTCAGCCACCTTTGAGGTGGTGGACTGCAATCATCGTGATCCGATCTGGATGATTGACACCCCCTCCTAGCGGCCGATTGGCTGTGAATGTGCACGGGCAGCATTGCACAAGCATTTCTTTAGTGATGCAGGGCGGACATGATTCGCTATTGCGAATCATGTCCGCCTGGGGTTTGATATATCTACCCCTTTAAATCAGTTTCGAATAACTTAATCTAGTAGTGACAATGGGTAATTTTATAGTGTTCTTGTAAGCAACTTTCTGCATTATCTTTCTATATATTTGGCTGTAATGGAGAATAGGAGGCACCGAGAGCTGAGATTTTCAGATGTGGCGCAAATTTATAAAAATGTGGCTTTAAATTATGTTTTTTTTTTTTTAAATGAAGCTTCTAACTTTGTTAGGTTCTGAATAGGTTAATTTCTGAATGTCAAATCTGTCTAGTGCTAAAGTTAAGCAATATATGATAAAGGGACACAAAACCGATCAAAAAAGTGACCTCCAATAGCCAGATCAATATAAATACAAACTTTTTGTAATTATCATTGTGCTTCTTATTTTTACCCTTTATGAGAAATCTTCATCCGAAATTTTATTGAATTCTGAACCCACCGCCGCAATAACTTCTAATCCTCCAATCGAGACTGATAACTCCAGTTATCAACATGGCGAATTTTCGATGCTATGTGCGATTTCTATGCGCATGCGGTTGCGTTATTCCCATACCATTGTATGGCTAAATGTGGAGTCAGTGAATGAATATGCACATGCGCGGGTAGACAAAAAGATATGCGCATGGTGACAACATCGCAAGTTAATGAGATGCAATTATTGTAATTACTATTGGAAAGTTTGTTGTATCAAGCGCCTCCCATATTTGAGTGTTGGCTAATATGACGTAATTGCCGAAAATAAGCAATTATTTTTCTAATGGTTAGAAACTTTGTTTCAGAGAACAAATAGGTATGTGAGGATATGTAAACGTGTTACATATGATATTGATAATCAGTTGGTAGAAAAAATACTAAAGTTTTGGAATCCTTTAAGCTTTGAATGAAGCCAAAGTTTTTTTAGGACCTAGATTATTGAATTTTTATATAGTTGTTTGGAGATTTATGTTTAATGCTTGTGGATTTGTTTGTATGTACATTGACTTGTCTGATGGTGCTTGTGTTTACATTTGTGTGTGTGCATATGTTGGTTTTTTCTTCTGCACTTTCCTGTGTGTTAGTGTGTGTAAGACTATATATAATTTTGTATTTGTGAGGGACAGAGATTTAGAAACTGTGTGTGAGAGAGACTGTGTGTGACACTGCATGAGAGACTGTGTGTAGTGTGTGTGTGACTGTATTTCATCTTGATGGTTGGGCATAGGGAATTATGGGGGTAGGGTTTTGGGAGGGGCCAAGTTTTGGTGCATCAAATATAGCCTTGGGCTAAAGCCCTGGTCTCTTTTCCCACAAAGCAACACCCCTGGAGGTTGCGTATGTCAAACATTCCAGACTTAGTTGTCTGAGGTGATTGCCAAGCCTTGCTATTGTGCAGTTGGTAGCATGAGAGCAAGGAGCAGTGCTGTACAATAAATACTTGTACAATGATAAATGCTGCATGGGTGGATAGGTCCCCTGCCTGGAACTTGTCTGTCTGGACTTTCAAAAATGTGGACCTTTCTATTTACCTCTGAGACTTATCATTTAAGGCAGTGAAATTTGATATTCAAATTGTTTTACATAGATTTACACTAAAATATAGTTTGTTTAAAAAAAAAATACAAACATCAATTTATTTGAAGTAGTAAAATTAAAGGGACATTAACATTTTGACATTGCCTTTGAAAGGACAACAATTAAAACATATTGCATTTGCATATTCATGTTTGTGTTTTTTACAAAAAAAAAAATATTGGATTTTTTTAAACTACCCTCAAATTTAAGTGCACTAATGTTTTACAATCTGTATTTTAAAAACATTAACTCCTTGAGCCAATTGGACATAGGTACTATATCACACAGAACTTTGTTCAGCAAACTGTGTTGACGTAGTGCCAGGGGCGTATTTAGGTTTTGTGCTGCCCTAGGCACTCAAAATTCTGCTGACTAATCCATTTAAGTATTTTAACCCCTTAATGACCGCAGCACTTTTCCATTTTCTGTCCGTTTGGGACCAAGGCTATTTTTACATTTTGCGGTGTTTGTGTTTAGCTGTAATTTTCGTCTTACTCATTTACTGTACCCACACATATTATATACCGTTTTTTTCGCCATTAAATGGACTATCAAAAGATACCATTATTTTCATCATATCTTATAATTTACTATAAAAAAAACATTATAAAATATGAGGAAAAAATGGAAAAAAACACACTTTTTCTAACTTTGACCCCCAAAATCTGTTACACATCTACAACCACCAAAAAACACCCATGCTAAATAGTTTCTAAATTTTGTCCTGAGTTTAGAAATACCCAATGTTACATGTTCTTTGCTTTTTTTGCAAGTTATAGGGCCATAAATACAAGTAGCACTTTGCTATTTCCAAACCACTTTTTTTCAAAATTAGCGCTAGTTACATTGGGACACTAATATCTTTCAGGAATCCCTTAATATCCATTGACATATATATATTTATTTTTTTCGAAGACATCCCAAAGTATTGATCTAGGCCCATTTTGGTATATTTCATGCCACCATTTCACCGCCAAATGCGATCAAATAAAAAAAATTGTTCACTTTTTCACAAATTTTTTCACAAACTTTAGGTTTCTCACTGAAATTATTTACAAACAACTTATGCAATTATAGCATAAATGGTTGTAAATGCTTCTCTGGGATCCCCTTTGTTCAGAAATAGCAGACATATATGGCTTTGGCTTTGCTTTTTGGTAATTAGAAGGCTGCTAAATGCCACTGCGCACAATACGTGCATTATGCCCAGCAGTGAAGGGGTTAATTAGGGAGCATGTAGGGAGCTTCTAGGGTTAATTTTAGCTTTAGTGTAGTGTAGTAGACAACCCCAAGTATTGATCTAGGCCCATTTTGGTATATTTCATGCCACCATTTCACGCGCCAAATGTGATCAATTAAAAAAAAACGTTAATTTTTTCACAATTTTAGGTTTCTCACTGAAATTATTTACAAACAGCTTGTGCAATTATGGCACAAATGGTTGTAAATGCTTCTCTGGATGCCCTTTGTTCAGAAATAGCAGACATATATGACTTTGGCGTTGCTTTTTGGTAATTAGAAAGTCGCTAAATGCTGCTGCGCATCACACGTGTATTATGGCTAGCAGTGAAGGGGTTAATTAGGTAGTTTGTAGGAGCTTGCAGGGTTAATTTTAGCTTTAGTGTAGAGATCAGCCTCCCACCTGACACATCCCACCCCTGATCCCTCCCAAACAGCTCCCTTCCCTCCCCCACCCCACAATTGTCCCCGCCATCTTAAGTACTGGCAGAAAGTCTGCCAGTACTAAAATAAAAGTTTTTTTTTTTTTTTTAAAAAAAAAAAAAAAAAAAAAGCATATTTACATATGCTGTGTTTAGGATCCCCCTTAACCCCCAACCTCCCTGATCCCCCCCAAAACAGCTCTCTAAGCCTCCCCCTCAGCCTTATTGGGGGCCATCTTGGGTACTGGCAGCTGTCTGCCAGTACCCAGTTTGAACAATTAAATGTTTATTTTTTATTTTTTGAAATTTTTTCTGTAGTGTAGCTCCCCCCCACCCATGCACCAACCCCCACCACCGAAATTACACCTAATGGGGTATTTTTTTAGATTAAATGTCCCACTTTTATTTAGCTTTGGGACACATTTTTTCTGTAGTGTAGCGGCTCCCACCCGCTCCCTCCCCGTGCACGCGCCCGCCCCCCGCCCCTCGTGCACGTGCGCGCGCCCGCACGCCCCCGGACTTCCCCGCCCACGATCCCGCCCCCCTCCACATGACCAGGGCCATCGATGGCCGCCACCCACCTCCCACACCGGCTCCCACCCACCAACGTTACCGGCCATCGATGTCCGGTGCAGAGAGGGCCACAGAGTGGCTCTCTCTGCATCGGATGGCCGTAAAAGGTTATTGCAGGATGCCTCCATATCAAGGCATCACTGCAATAACCGGAAAGCAGCTGGAAGCGAGCAGGATCGCTTCCAGCTGCTTTCCACACCGAGGACGTGCAGGGTACGTTCTCAGGCGTTAACTGCCTTTTTTCTGAGGACATACTCTGCACGTCCTCGGTCATTAAGGGGTTAATGCCTAATGAAGATGTATTGAAGGGAGAAAGGCATATGCTGTTTCACAGTGGTCACGGTGTAGTCTGTGTGAGTCTCAATCACGCGGTGGAGCCAGGAAGAATATCGCATTCCCTCTCAGTCCAGGCCGGGCTGCGCAAGTGAGCTCCGCCTCCACTGTCACAACGACATGCGTATCCACATACAATCTCATAGGACAGCAATAGCTGGGCCAGCCATTTAAGTCATTTGTAATTGGTTGATTTAGCCACCCGGCCCTGAGTTCAGTAGAGTGGCCCTAGGGACTCAAAATTCTGCTGTCCCTTAAAAATCTGCCTCCCTAGGCACCGGCCTCGTTGGCCTATGCCTTAATACGCCCCTGCGTAGTGCCTACGTCCAAAACTGTGGCACATACTGCAGTCAGCTTAGACAATGGACAGTGTAGCAGCAGGTTAGAAGGCATCTGTATTCTTATAGTAAGGGAGCACTGATTGCGCTCCCTTACCATATTAATCCAGATCTCCTATCAATACAGACAGTGTGGGAGGTTAAGGAAGGAGGGGAAGGGAGAGGATACCCTACACTACGATCATGGGAGGAATGGGCCCTATACTATAGAAACTGTTCTTGAATACATGTTGGATACAAAAAAATGAATGATTATTTGCAGGGTGAAGTGCCGAAGGTAAGGGGGTTACCTACACTACAGAAAATAAAGAAAAGTTATAGAATGTTAGTGGCAGCCAGTCTTCCAGTAACAAATATGGTGTTGACCAGGGGGAAAGGAAGAAAGCTGTTTGGGAAGGATCAGGGAGGTGGGATCCCTATACTGCAGAAAATAATAAAAAAATAACTATTAAAAAAAAAGCCCTAAACTGCATACTCAGACTAGCTGTTAGTACCTAAAATGATGGTGACCAGTGGGAGGGGGTTGAAGAAGGGAAGAGAAGTGTTTGGAGGGATCAGGTAGGGATCAGGGGTGGGAGGTGTCAGGTGGGACGGTAATCTTTACATTGCAGGAAAAATTAACCTTGCAAGCTGATTAACCCCTTCACTGCCAGGAATTTCAAAAGTGTGGTGCGCAGCTGCAATAGATTTAACTTGAGTGTTGTTAGCACACAATAGTTCTAATATTTTTGTTCTCCACTTAATGTGTTAAAGTGAGGTTATACTCAAAATCTTCTCCATAACATTGCACTATACTTTAATTACCTGCCTGCTTTTGCTGTAAAAATAACCCTGCAAATTGTGCGTGTTCTGTGTAGAATTTTGAGCCTGCAAAATTCTACAAAGTGGCTGCCCAGACCAGAGAACAGCTCTTAATTGGCAACAACTGAGCATACGAGTAACAGGAACATGGGATACATCTTTTTAGAAGGCTGTGTCCATAAACAGCTCTTCATTTGTAAATCATTTTAAAACATTTAGGGCCATATTACAAATGGCGCGCTATTCCCCCCCCCCCCGCTCTTGCATGACAATACCACTATAAGTAAACTTCTAACGCAGACAGGATAGCGTGCATAAAGTTATCGTGCATCGTGTTATCCAATGCAAACTAACTTCAGGACTTCGGACATCGCGACTGGGTTAAAGGGACAGTAAACACCCCATATAAAATCACTTTATTTTAAATATATTACATTGCTGAGTACACTTTTTATTTTCAATTCGCATCCTCTATTAGCAGTGTGTCCCAGCTACATTTTCAAAATACAATCCAGACCATTAGATATGGCCCCCAAACTCAGCCCCTATGTATGAATCGAATTTACCTGTTCTATCAATGCCCCTCTTAGATGCGAGTCGCAAATCAGTTATTACTTCAGTTCACGTACTGTTGCGCTTGCATCATCGCGTCTAAGCCCACATCGACTGCCGCATTTGTGCATGCGCAACCTCCACGGGGAACTAATATTCCGGAACCATATATTTACAATGTATTTGTGAACGTCAGTGGCAGTTACGAGTTGTCATCTTCACTTGCTACAAATCGTGAGCGAGCAGCAATTTTGAAAATGAAATATACACAGGGGTAAAGAAGGTAAAGGGAGGAGGAGTTTAGGGCCATTTTTTAAGGAGAAATATAATAATATGAACAGTAACGATGAGAGCTGATGATGGCATTCACTAATGGGGGTATGTGTACATTGTTTAATAGCTTATATCGTTTGATACAAAATAGACTTGTAAGTGCTGTTTACTGTCCCTTTAACTTCTTCTCTCCATAGACTTCAATTGAGTGCGCTTTAAAAAAAAAGCAAAACATAAAATAACACATCACTTGTGCACTAACCCGACACCGCATTAGACCTACAGCGCTAAACCCATAAGTAGTTATGAATATTTCACATTCCAATGTTTTTCACATAGAAGAAAATGTTCTATTTATTTTTAAATAGATATAGATACTGTCTGTAATATATATATATATAATATATATATATATATATATGTATATATGTTATATATATATAATATATATATATATATATATATATATATATATATGTGTGTGTGTGTATATAATATATTATATATATATATATATATGTGTGTATGTGTATATATATATATATATATATATATGTGTGTGTGTGTAGATAGATATTATATATATATATATATATATATATATATATATATATATATATATATATATATATTTTACATAATAGCCCTTTCCAGTCACCTTGTCATATTCCATAGACCTTTTAACCCTTCTGAGATATATTTTTTTAATATTTATATGAACATTTTTCAGATGAATGTAAAACTTTATTTTAATCTACTTATGTTGTGCTTGGTGCAAAACTTTTTTTCACCCCTTAAACTTTACACTAGGGGGCATATTTATAAAGCTCCATATGGAGCTTGTTGCCCCGTGTTTCTTGCGAGCCTTCAGACCGCTGCTCCATAACCTGTCAGCCTGCTCTGAGGCGGCAGACAGACATTGCCAGAAATCAACCCGATCAAAGCTTTATTGATAATTGTCCAAAACACATTGCACCCGTGTGTAGATTTTTATTCATCTAACTCTAGTAAAATACAAAGTACTTAAACAAAATATGTGAGTTATAAAATATAAAAGCAACATAAAATCGATACATCTTCTGGGTAAACTCACAAGCCAGCTATGTAGCCGTGCACAAAAATAATCAAATTAAATATATTTATTAGGGTTGGCATTTTCACCTTGTGTTTGTTGCTTGGAGAACATTTGGAGTATTATCCTATAAGTTATATTTTACTTAAAATTTTATTATACCCTTAATTCACCTCTGTTATTTCTTTACTGTGGATATGACATCAATGCTCTTAATCCTCTGTCCTAAAACCATGGAAAAATTCCCGTTCTTGTAAACAATAACTGTGTCCTTCAGACTGACCTTTCTTATTACCTTGGTGATCTGATGATGTAGAGCACTTAGGTAATATAGTGGAACTGTCATATACCTTCTTTTAAAAGCGTGTAATGCGCCAATCTTGCCCCTAAGGGGCTAACAAACAGTGTATAAACAGTATATAAAGAAAAATGCCTACTGTCATTAGATTGATTTTGCCTTTAACATTTCAAATCCAATTCTCTTCATTACACTCTTCTTTATTACATCACTTAAAACTTTCCTAAAAATAAAGATACACACACACACAATTTGTGTGGCATTAGAATGGAATTTGACTGTAATATTTCATTATTTCAGCAATTTCTAACATGTTTTTTTTGGTTTATGCAAAAGCTAGAAAATGCTAAAGTCTTATTTAAATGCAGTTTTCTCCAACATTGGTGTGTCCGGTCCACGGTGTCATCCATTACTTGTGGGATATTCTCCTCCCCCACAGGGAAAGGCAAGGAGAGCACACAGCAAGAGCTGTCCATATAGTCCCCCCCAGTCATTCTCCTTGCCGCTCTGAACAAGTAGCATCTCCTCGGGGATGGTGAGGAGTTTGTGGTGTTTAGTTGTAGTTTTTTATTCTTCTATCAAGAGTTTGTTATTTTAAAATAGTGCTGGTATGTACTATTTACTCTGAAACAGAAAGAGATGAAGATTTCTGTTTGTGAGAGGATTATGATTTTAGCAGCAGTTACTAAAATCGTTTGCTGTTTCCACATAGGACTGTTGAGCTGAGAGAACTTCAGTTGGGGGAAACAGTTAGCAGGCTCTTCTGCTCAAGGTATGACTAGCCATATTTCTAACAAGACTGTGTAATGCTGGAAGGCTGTCATTTTCCCCTCATGGGGATCGGTAAGCCATTTTCTTAGTCTCAAACAGAATAAAGGGCTTATTTTGGGCTATAAACTGGTAGACACTTTTAGGGGCTAAATCGATTGCTTATTTAAGTATTATATGCAGTTTGAAGTTGAATTTCACACTTTTATAACATTGGGGAACGTTTTTAGCACCAGGCACTTGTTAAGACACCTTCCCAGTCAGGAAGGGCCTTTCTCTGTAGTAGGCAGAGCCTCATTTTCGCGCCATTACTGTGCAGTTAATTTTGAGTTCAGTACATGCAGCTGCATGTGTGAGGGTCTGGAATCCACTAAAAACGTTCCTAGAAGGCTTCATTTGGTATCATATACCCCCTGGGATTGGTGAAGTTGCAGCAAAGGCTGTGGCTGGGACTGTAAGGGGGTTAAAATTAAAAACGGCTCCGGTTTACACATTTTAAGGGTTAACAGCTTGAAAATTGGGGTGCAATACTTTGAATGTATTAAGACACTGTGGTGAAAATGTGTTAAAGATTGGATAATTCCTTCCTAGTTTTTCACATATTCAGTAATAAAGTGTGCCCTGTTTAACATTTAAAGAGACAGTAACGGTTTTATTTTAAAACGGTTTTTGTGCTTTATTAACCAGTTTAAGCCTGTTTAACATGTCTGTACCTTCAGATAGATCATGTTCTGTATGTATGGTAGCCAATGTGGTTCCCCCTTCAAATATAGTGTGATAATTGTGCCATTGCGTCCAAACAAAGTAAGGACAGAACTGTCACAAATTGTAAAGTTGCCCAGGATGATTCCTCAGATGAAGGAAGTAGACATAGTTCTACATCATCTCCTTCTGTGTCTATATACCAGTTATGCCCGCGCAGGCGACCCCTAGTACTTCTAGCGCGCCAATGCTTGTTACTATGCAGTAATTGACGGCAGTAATGGATAACTCCATAGCTAATATTTTATCCAAAATGCCAGCATTTCAGAGAAAGCGCGATTGCTCTGTTTTAAAACACTGTAGAGCAGGAGGGCGCTGATGATAATTTTTCTGTCATACCCTCACACCAATCTGAAGTGGCAGTGAGGGAGGGTTTGTCAGATGGGGAAATTTCTGATACAGGAAGAATTTCTCAGCAGGCAGAACCTGATGTTGTGACATTTAAATTTAAATTAGAGCATCTCCGCGCATTACTTAAGGAGGTGCTATCTACTCTGGATGATTGTGACAATCTGGTCAACCCAGAAAAATTGTGCAAGATGGACAGTTCCTTGAGGTCCCGGTGCACCCTGATACTTTTCCGATACCTAAACGGGTGGCGGACATAGTGAATAAGGAGTGGGAGAAGCCAGGCATACCTTTTGTCCCTCCTCCTATATTTAAGAAATTGTTCCCTATGGTCGACCCAGGAAGGACACATGGCAAACAGTCCCTAAGGTCGAGGGGGAGTTTTCTACTCTAGCCAAGCGCACAACCATTCCTATTGAGGACAATTGTGCTTTCAAAGATCCTATGGATAAAAAATTGGAGGGTTTGCTTAAAATGATTTTTGTACAGCAAGGTTACCTCCTTCAACCTATTTCGTGCATTATTCCTGTCACTACAGCGGCGTGGTTCTGGTTTGAGGAACTGGAAAAGTCGCTCAGTAGGGAGACTCCATATGAGGAAGTCATGGACAGAATTTACGCACTTAAGTTAGCTAATTCCTTTATTTTAGACGCCGCTTTGCAGTTAGCGAGGTTAGCGGCAAAAAATTCAGGGTTTACAATTGTGGCGCGCAGAGCGCTCTGGCTAAAGTCTTGGTCGGCGGATGTATCTTCCAAGACAAAATTGCTTAATACCCCTTTCAAAGGTAAGACCCCTTTTGGGCCAGAATTGAAAGAGATTATTTCAGTCATCACTGGGGGAAAGGGCCATGCCCTCCCACAAGATAAACCTTTCAAGGCTAAGAATAAGTCCAATTTTCGTTCCTGTCGCAATTTCAGGAACGGACCGGCTTCCAACTCGGCAGCCTCTAGACAAGAGGGTAACGCTTCCCAGACTAAACCAGCTTGGAAATCAATGCAAGGCTGGAACAAGGGTAAACAGGCCAAGAAACCTGCTGCTGCTACCAAGACAGCATGAAGAGGTAGCCCCCGATCCGGAACCGGATCTAGTAGGGGGCAGACTCTCTCTCTTTGCTCAGCTTGGGCAAGAGATGTTCAGGATCCCTGGGCACTAGAAATAGTTCTCTCAGGGTTATCTTCTAGAATTCAAGGAACTACCCCCAAGGGGAAGGTTCCACATGTCTCACTTATCTTCAAACCAAGTAAAGAGACAGGCATTCTTACATTGTGTAGAAGACCTGTTAAAGATGGGAGTGATACTCCCAGTTCCAACTGTGGAAAAAGGTCAGGGTTTTACTCAAATCTGTTTGTAGTTCCCAAAAAAAGAGGGAACTTTCAGACCAATTCTGGATTTAAAAATTCTAAACAAATTTCTCAGAGTGCCATCGTTCAAAATGGAAACTATTCGAACGATTTTACCTACAATCCAGGAGGGTCAATTTATGACTACTGTGGATCTAAAGGATGCGTATCTGCATATTCCTATCCACAAAGATCATCATCAGTTCCTAAGGTTTGCCTTTCTGGACAAACATTACCTATTGTGGCTCTCCCATTCGGACTAGCCACTGCTCCAAGGATTTTCACAAAGGTGCTCGGGTCCCTTCTAGCGGTTCTAAGACCCAGGGGCATTGCAGTGGCACCTTACTTGGACGACATCCTAATTCAAACGTCGTCTCTTTCAAAGACAAAGTCCAAGGCGCCACTAATGCATCCACTAGAGTCGCCTTGGGATCCCTGGATCTGGACCCGTAGCAAGGAACCTTGAATTTCTGACGAGACGCCATCAGATCCATGTCTGGAATGCCCCATAATTGGGTCAACTGGGCAAACACCTCCGAGTGGAGTTCCCACTCCCCCGGATGAAAGGTCTGACGACTCAGATAATCCGCCTCCCAGTTTTCCACTCCTGGGATGTGGATCGCAGACAGGTGGTAGGAGTGATCCTCCGCCCATTTGATTATCTTGGTCACCTCTCTCATCGCCAGGGAACTCCTTGTTCCCCCCTGATGGTTGAAGTAAGCAACAGTCGTCATGTTGTCGACATTGTTCTAGCCTTTCTCAGATCTCACGGGTGGTAGGTGAACATAGAAAAAAAGTTCCCCGTCTCCGTCAACAAGAGTCCCTTTCTTGGGAACAATAATAGATTCTTTAGAAATGAAGATTTTCCTGACAGATGTCAGAGAGTCAAAGCTTTTAAACGCTTGTCAAGTTCTTCACTCTGTTCTACGGCCTTCCACAGCTCAGTGCATGGAAGTAGTAGGGTTGATGGTTGCAGCAATGGACATAGTTCCTTTTGTGTGAATTCATCTAAGACCATTACAACTGTGCATGCTCAAACAGTGGAATGGGGACTATACAGACTTGTCTCCAGTGATTCAAGTAGATCAGAAGACCAGAGACTCACTCCGTTGGTGGCTGACTCAGAATCACCTGTCCCAGGGAATGAGCTTCCGCAGACCAGAGTGGGTCATTGTCACGACCGACGCCAGTCTATTAGGCTGGGGCGCGGTCTGGGATTCCCTGAAAGCTCAGGGTCTATGGTCTCGGGAAGAGTCTCTTCTCCCGATAAACATCCTGGAACTGAGAGTGATATTCAATGCTCTCCGGCTTGGCCTCAACTAGCAAAGGCCAGATTCATAAGATTCCAATCAGACAACATGACGACTGTTGCTTACTTCAACCATCAGGGGGGAACAAGGAGTTCCCTGGCGATGAGAGAGGTGACCAAGATAATCAAATGGGCGGAGGATCACTCCTACCACCTGTCTGCGATCCACATCCCAGGAGTGGAAAACTGGGAGGCGGATTATCTGAGTCGTCAGACCTTTCATCCGGGGGAGTGGGAACTCCACTCGGAGGTGTTTGCCCAGTTGACCCAATTATGGGGCATTCCAGACATGGATCTGATGGCGTCTCGTCAGAAATTCAAGGTTCCTTGCTACGGGTCCAGATCCAGGGATCCCAAGGCGACTCTAGTGGATGCATTAGTGGCGCCTTGGACTTTCAACCTAGCTTATGCGTTTCCACGTTCCTTCTCATTCCCAGGCTGGTAGCCAGGATCAAACAGGAGAAGGCCTCGGTGATTTTGATAGCTCCTGCGTGGCCACGCAGGACTTGGTATGCAGACCTGGTGAATATGTCATCGGCTCCACCATGGAAGCTACCTTTGAGACAGGATCTTCTAGTACAAGGTCCATTCGAACATCCAAATCTAGTTTCTCTCCAGCTGACTGCTTGGAAATTGAACGCTTGATTTTGTCTAAGCGTGGGTTTTCGGATTCTGTGATAGATACTCTGGTACAAGCCAGAAAACCTTGACTAGAAAGATTACCATAAAATATGGAAAATATATATCTGTTGGTGTGAATCCAAGGGATTCTCATGGAGTAAGATGAAAATTCCTAGGATCCTTTCCTTTCTCCAAGAAGGTTTGGATAAGGGATTATCAGCGAGTTCTCTAAA
>NW_026511948.1:0-63574 GCF_027579735.1 Bombina bombina
CGATACCCTTGAGAGACAATACTCTGAATCCATTGATTTTGGACAGAATCTGCCCAAATGTTTTTAAACCTAGAAGAAGGAATAAAAGTACCACCAGGCCTATTCCATTCCTTAGAAATCATATCAGAAATAGCATCAGGAACTGGAAAAACCTCTGGAGTAACTACAGGAGGTTTATAAACAGAATTTAAACGTTTACTAGTTTTAGTATCAAGAGGACTAGTTTCCTCAATATCCAAAGTAATCAACACCTCTTTTCACAAGGAACGAATATACGCCATCTTAAAGAGATAAGTAGATTTGTCAGTGTCAATATCTGAGGTAGGATCTTCTGAATCAGATAGATCCACATCAGAGGAGGATAATTCAGTATGTTGTCGGTCATTTGAAATTTCAAAAGACCTTTTACGTTTCTTAGAAAGCAGAATAGCAGACATAGGCCCCTAGTTATCAAGCCGTCAACCGTAAAATACGCTGGAATTCCGCAGCGTATTTGTGGCGAGGCTGATTCGCCTTAGTTATCAAGCCCTAGATACCAGCAAAAGTAGAATTTTGTGACGTAAGCTTCGATCCGCCGGACTCAGTCCGACACAGATCGATTCTTACGTCACTCCAGATGTTCCGCACACAAGTGCGGCACAATCTGACTACTTTTGCTAGTTATCAAAAAACTAGCAGGTACGCTCGGCACTTTTCCGGCCTAGCGTACCTGGTTTTCAAACCGCTGCCCTGGAGGCGGCGGATCCCATAGGAATCAATGGGAGTCTGACCATAGCGAAAGTTCATGTTCGCTGCTGCCAGACATCCCATTGATTCCTATGGGAGATGTCTACACCTAACACCCTAACATGTACCCCGAGTCTAAACACCCCTAATCTGTCCCCCCTACACCGTCGCAACTAAATAAAGTGTTTACCCCCTAAACCGCCACTCCCGGAGCCCACCGCCACTATAATAAACTGATTAACCCCTAAACTGCCGCTCCTAGACCCCGCCGCAACTATAATGAATATGTTAACCCCTAAACCGCCGCTCCCAGAGCCCACCGCCACTCTAATAAACTTATTAACCCCTAAACCGCCGCTCCCGGAGCCCACTGCCACCTACATAATACCTATTAACCCCTAAACCGCCGCTCCCGGAGCCCACCGCCACCTACATTATACCTATTAACCCCTATCCTGCCCCCCCTATACCGCCGCCCTCTATAATAAAGTTATTAACCCCTATCCTGCGGATCCCGGACCTCGCCGCAACTAAATAAATAGTTTAACCCCTAAACCGCCGCTCCCAGACCCCTCCGCAACCTATATTAAATTTATTAACCCCTAATCTGCCCCCCCTACACCGTCGCCACGTATAATAAATTTATTAACCCCTAACCTGCCCCCCCCCCACACCGCCGCCACTGTAATAAAATTATTAACCCCTAAACCTAAGTCTAACACTAACCCTTACACCCCCCTAACTTAAATATTAATTAAATAAATCTAAATAATAGTTCTCTTATTAACTAAGTTAATCCTATTTAAAACTAAATACTTACCTTTAAAATAAACCCTAATATAGCTACAATATAAATAATAATTATATTGTAGCTATCTTAGGATTTATTTTTATTTTACAGGCAACTTTCAATTTATTTTAACTAGGTACAATAGCTATTAAATAGTTATTAACTATTTAATAGCTACCTAGTTAAAATAAAGAGAAATTTACCTGTAAAATAAAAACTAACCTAAGTTACAATTACACCTAACACTACACTATCATTAAATAAATGAATCCTATTTAAAACTAAATACTTACCTGTAAAATAAACCCTAAGATAGCTACAATGTAATTAATAATTATATTGTAGCTATTTTAGGATTTATATTTATTTTACAGGTAACTTTGTATTTATTTTAGCTAGTTAGAATAGTTATTAAATAGTTATTAACTATTCAATAACTACCTAGCTAAAAGAAATACAAAATTACCTGTAAAATAAACCTAATCTAAGTTACAATTAAACCTAACACTACACTATCATTAAATTAATTAAATAAATTAGCTACAAATAACTACAATTAAATACAATTAAATAAACTAAAGTACAAAAAATAAAAAAGCTAAGTTACAAAAAATAAAAAAAAATAAGTTACAAACATTTAAAAAATATTACAACTATTTTAAGCTACTTACACCTAATCTAAGCCCCCTAATAAAATAACAAAGCCCCCCAAAATAAAAAAATGCCCTACCCTATTCTAAATTAAAAAGTTATCAGCTCTTTTACCTTACCAGCCCTTAAAAGGGCCTTTTGCGGGGCATGCCCCAAATAAAACAGCTCTTTTGCCTGTAAAAGAAAAATACAACCCCCCCAACATTAAAACCCACCACCCACATACCCCTAATCTAACCCAAACCCCCCTTAAATAAACCTAACACTACCCCCCTGAAGATCATCCTACCTTGAGTCGTCTTCAGCCAGCCGACCACCGATGGAACCGAAGAGGAGATCCGGAGCGGCAGAAGTCATCATCCAAGGGGCGCTGAAGAAGTCTTCCATCCAATGAAGTCATTATCCAGGCGGCACTGAAGAGGTCTTCCAACCGGGTGATGTCATCTTCCAAGCGGCATCTTCAATCTTCTTTCTTCCGGATCCATCTTCATCCCGCCGACGCGGAACATCCTTCTTCCCCGACGGCCGACGACTGAATGAAGGTTCCTTTAAGGGACGTCATCCAAGATGGCGTCCCTTCAATTCCGATTGGCTGATAGGATTCTATCAGCCAATCGGAATTAAGGTAGGAAAAATCTGATTGGCTGATTGAATCAGCCAATCAGATTGAAGTTCAATCCGATAGGCTGATCCAATCAGCCAATCAGATTGAGCTCACATTCTATTGGCTGATCGGAACAGCCAATAGAATGCGAGCTCAATCTCATTGGCTGATTGGATCAGCCAATCGGATTGAACTTCAATCTGATTGGCTGATTCAATCAGCCAATCAGATTTTTCCTACCTTAATTCCGATTGGCTGATAGAATCCTATCAGCCAATCGGAATTGAAGGGACGCCATCTTGGATGATGTCCCTTAAAGGAACCTTCATTCAGTCATCGGCCGTCGGGGAAGAAGGATGTTCCGCGTCGGCGGGATGAAGATGGATCCGGAAGAAAGAAGATTGAAGATGCTGCTTGGAAGATGACATCGCCCGGTTGAAAGACCTCTTCAGCGCCGCCTGGATGATGACTTCATCGGATGGAAGACTTCTTCAGCGCCCCTTGGATGATGACTTCTGCCGCTCCGGATCTCCTCTTCGGGTTCCATCGGTGGTCGGCTGGCTGAAGACGACTCAAGGTAGGATGATCTTCAGGGGGGTAGTGTTAGGTTTATTTAAGGGGGGTTTGGGTTAGATTAGGGGTATGTGGGTGGTGGGTTTTAATGTTGGGGGTTGTATTTTTCTTTTACAGGCAAAAGAGCTGAATTCTTTGGGGCATGCCCCACAAAAGGCCCTTTTAAGGGCTGGTAAGGTAAAAGAGCTTTGAACTTTTTTAATTTAGAATAGGGTAGGGCATTTTTTTATTTTGGGGGGTTTGTTATTTTATTAGGGGGCTTAGATTAGGTGTAAATAGCTTAAAATTGTTGTAATATTTTTAAAATGTTTGTAACTTATTTTTTTATTTTTTGTAACTTAGCTTTTTTATTTTTTGTACTTTAGTTAGTTTATTTAATTGTATTTAATTGTAGTTATTTGTAGCTAATTTATTTAATTAATTTAATGATAGTGTACTGTTAGGTTTAATTGTAACTTAGGTTAGGATTTATTTTACAGGTAATTTTGTATTTATTTTAGCTAGGTAGTTATGAAATAGTTAATAACTATTTAATAACTATTCTAACTAGCTAAAATAAATACAAAGTTACCTGTAAAAACAGAATTTATGTTTACCTGATAAATTTCTTTCTCCAACGGTGTGTCCGGTCCACGGCGTCATCCTTACTTGTGGGATATTCTCTTCCCCAACAGGAAATGGCAAAGAGCCCAGCAAAGCTGGTCACATGATCCCTCCTAGGCTCCGCCTACCCCAGTCATTCGACCGACGTTAAGGAGGAATATTTGCATAGGAGAAACCATATGGTACCGTGGTGACTGTAGTTAAAGAAAATAAAATATCAGACCTGATTAAAAAAACCAGGGCGGGCCGTGGACCGGACACACCGTTGGAGAAAGAAATTTATCAGGTAAACATAAATTCTGTTTTCTCCAACATAGGTGTGTCCGGTCCACGGCGTCATCCTTACTTGTGGGAACCAATACCAAAGCTTTAGGACACGGATGAAGGGAGGGAGCAAATCAGGTCACCTAAATGGAAGGCACCACGGCTTGCAAAACCTTTCTCCCAAAAATAGCCTCAGAAGAAGCAAAAGTATCAAACTTGTAAAATTTGGTAAAAGTGTGCAGTGAAGACCAAGTCGCTGCCCTACATATCTGATCAACAGAAGCCTCGTTCTTGAAGGCCCATGTGGAAGCCACAGCCCTAGTGGAATGAGCTGTGATTCTTTCGGGAGGCTGCCGTCCGGCAGTCTCGTAAGCCAATCTGATGATGCTTTTAATCCAAAAAGAGAGAGAGGTAGAAGTTGCTTTTTGACCTCTCCTTTTACCTGAATAAACAACAAACAAGGAAGATGTTTGTCTAAAATCCTTTGTAGCATCTAAATAGAATTTTAGAGCGCGAACAACATCCAAATTGTGCAACAAACGTTCCTTCTTTGAAACTGGTTTTGGACACAGAGAAGGTACGATAATCTCCTGGTTAATGTTTTTGTTAGAAACAACTTTTGGAAGAAAACCAGGTTTAGTACGTAAAACCACCTTATCTGCATGGAACACCAGATAAGGAGGAGAACACTGCAGAGCAGATAATTCTGAGACTCTTCTAGCAGAAGAAATCGCAACTAAAAACAAAACTTTCCAAGATAATAACTTAATATCAACGGAATGTAAGGGTTCAAACGGAACCCCCTGAAGAACTGAAAGAACTAAATTGAGACTCCAAGGAGGAGTCAAAGGTTTGTAAACAGGCTTGATTCTAACCAGAGCCTGAACAAAGGCTTGAACATCTGGCACAGCTGCCAGCTTTTTGTGAAGTAATACCGACAAGGCAGAAATCTGTCCCTTCAGGGAACTTGCAGATAATCCTTTTTCCAATCCTTCTTGAAGGAAGGATAGAATCCTAGGAATCTTAACCTTGTCCCAAGGGAATCCTTTAGATTCACACCAACAGATATATTTTTTCCAAATTTTGTGGTAAATCTTTCTAGTCACAGGCTTTCTGGCCTGAACAAGAGTATCGATAACAGAATCTGAGAATCCTCGCTTCGATAAAATCAAGCGTTCAATCTCCAAGCAGTCAGCTGGAGTGAAACCAGATTCGGATGTTCGAACGGACCCTGAACAAGAAGGTCTCGTCTCAAAGGTAGCTTCCAAGGTGGAGCCGATGACATATTCACCAGATCTGCATACCAAGTCCTGCGTGGCCACGCAGGAGCTATCAAGATCACCGACACCCTCTCCTGCTTGATCCTGGCTATCAGCCTGGGGATGAGAGGAAATGGCGGGAACACATAAGCTAGTTTGAAGGTCCAAGGTGCTACTAGTGCATCCACTAGAGCCGCCTTGGGATCCCTGGATCTGGCCCCGTAGCAAGGAACTTTGAAGTTCTGACGAGAGGCCATCAGATCCATGTCTGGAATGCCCCACAGGTGAGTGACTTGGGCAAAGATTTCCGGATGGAGTTCCCACTCCCCCGGATGCAATGTCTGCCGACTCAGAAAATCCGCTTCCCAATTTTCCACTCCTGGGATGTGGATAGCAGACAGGTGGCAGGAGTGAGACTCCGCCCAAAGAATAATTTTGGTTACTTCTTCCATCGCTAGGGAACTCCTTGTTCCCCCCTGATGGTTGATGTACGCAACAGTCGTCATGTTGTCTGATTGAAACCGTATGAACCTGGTCCTCGCAAGCTGGGGCCAGGCCTGGAGAGCATTGAATATCGCTCTCAGTTCCAGAATATTTATCGGTAGAAGAGATTCTTCTCGAGACCAAAGACCCTGAGCTTTCAGGGATCCCCAGACCGCGCCCCAGCCTATCAGACTGGCGTCGGTCGTGACAATGACCCACTCTGGTCTGTGGAACATCATCCCTTGAGACAGATTGTCCAGGGACAGCCACCAACGGAGTGAGTCTCTGGTTCTCTGATTTACTTGTATCTTCGGAGACAAGTCTGTATAGTCCCCATTCCACTGACTGAGCATGCACAGTTGTAATGGTCTTAGATGAATGCGCGCAAAAGGAACTATGTCCATCGCCGCCACCATCAACCCGATCACTTCCATGCACTGAGCTATGGAAGGAAGAGGAACGGAATGAAGTATCCGACAAGAGTCCAGAAGCTTTGTTTTTCTGGCCTCTGTTAGAAAGATCCTCATTTCTAAGGAGTCTATAATTGTTCCCAAGAAGGGAACCCTTGTTGACGGGGATAGAGAACTCTTTTCCACGTTCACTTTCCAGCCGTGAGATCTGAGAAAGGCCAGGACAATGTCCGTGTGAGCCTTTGCTTGAGGAAGGGACGACGCTTGAATCAGAATGTCGTCCAGGTAAGGTACTACTGCAATGCCCCTTGGTCTTAGCACCGCTAGAAGGGACCCTAGTACCTTTGTGAAAATCCTTGGAGCAGTGGCTAATCCGAAAGGAAGCGCCACGAACTGGTAATGTTTGTCCAGGAATGCAAACCTTAGGAACCGATGATGTTCCTTGTGGATAGGAATATGTAGATACGCATCCTTTAAATCCACCGTGGTCATGAATTGACCTTCCTGGATGGAAGGAAGGATAGTTCGAATGGTTTCCATCTTGAACGATGGGACCTTGAGAAATTTGTTTAAGATCTTGAGATCTAGGATTGGTCTGAACGTTCCCTCTTTTTTGGGAACTATGAACAGATTGGAGTAGAACCCCATCCCTTGTTCTCTTAATGGAACAGGATGAATCACTCCCATTTTTAACAGGTCTTCTACACAATGTAAGAACGCCTGTCTTTTTATGTGGTCTGAAGACAACTGCGACCTGTGGAACCTCCCCCTTGGGGGAAGTCCCTTGAATTCCAGAAGATAACCCTGGGAGACTATTTCTAGCGCCCAAGGATCCAGAACATCTCTTGCCCAAGCCTGAGCGAAGAGAGAGAGTCTGCCCCCCACCAGATCCGGTCCCGGATCGGGGGCCAATATTTCATGCTGTCTTGGTAGCAGTGGCAGGTTTCTTGGCCTGCTTTCCCTTGTTCCAGCCTTGCATTGGTCTCCAAGCTGGCTTGGCCTGAGAAGTATTACCCTCTTGCTTAGAGGACGTAGCACCTTGGGCTGGTCCGTTTTTACGAAAGGGACGAAAATTAGGTCTATTTTTTGCCTTGAAGGGCCGATCCTGAGGAAGGGCGTGGCCCTTACCCCCAGTGATATCAGAGATAATCTCTTTCAAGTCAGGACCAAACAGCGTTTTCCCCTTGAAAGGAATGTTTAGTAGCTTGTTCTTGGAAGACGCATCAGCCGACCAAGATTTCAACCAAAGCGCTCTGCGCGCCACAATAGCAAACCCAGAGTTCTTAGCCGCTAACTTAGCCAATTGCAAAGAGGCGTCTAGAGTGAAAGAATTAGCCAATTTGAGAGCATTGATTCTGTCCATAATCTCCTCATAAGGAGGAGAGTCACTATCGAGCACCTTAAGCAGTTCATCAAACCAGAAATATGCGGCAGTAGTGACAGGGACAATGCATGAAATGGGTTGTAGAAGGTAACCCTGCTGAACAAACATCTTTTTAAGCAAACCTTCTAATTTTTTATCCATAGGATCTTTGAAAGCACAACTATCCTCTATGGGAATAGTGGTGCGTTTGTTTAAAGTAGAAACCGCTCCCTCGACCTTGGGGACTGACTGCCATAAGTCCTTTCTGGGGTCGACCATAGGAAACAATTTTTTAAATATGGGGGGAGGGACGAAAGGAATACCGGGCCTTTCCCATTCTTTATTAACAATGTCCGCCACCCGCTTGGGTATAGGAAAAGCTTCTGGGAGCCCCGGCACCTCTAGGAACTTGTCCATTTTACATAGTTTCTCTGGGATGACTAAATTTTCACAATCATCCAGAGTGGATAATACCTCCTTAAGCAAAATGCGGAGATGTTCCAATTTAAATTTAAATGTAATCACATCAGATTCAGCCTGCTGAGAAATGTTCCCTAAATCAGTAATTTCTCCCTCAGACAAAACCTCCCTGGCCCCCTCAGATTGGGTTAGGGGCCCTTCAGAGATATTAATATCAGCGTCGTCATGCTCTTCAGTAACTAAAACAGAGCAGCCACGCTTACGCTGACAAGGGTTCATTTTGGCTAAAATGTTTTTGACAGAATTATCCATTACAGCCGTTAATTGTTGCATAGTAAGGAGTATTGGCGCGCTAGATGTACTAGGGGCCTCCTGAGTGGGCAAGACTCGTGTAGACGAAGGAGGGAATGATGCAGTACCATGCTTACTCCCCTCACTTGAGGAATCATCTTGGGCATCATTGTCATTATCACATAAATCACATTTATTTAAATGAATAGGAATTCTGGCTTCCCCACATTCAGAACACAGTCTATCTGGTAGTTCAGACATGTTAAACAGGCATAAACTTGATCAGAAAGTACAAAAAACGTTTTAAAATAAAACCGTTACTGTCACTTTAAATTTTAAACTGAACACACTTTATTACTGCAATTGCGAAAAAACATGAAGGAATTGTTCAAAATTCACCAAATTTTCACCACAGCGTCTTAAAGCCTTGAAAATATTGCACACCAATTTTGGAAGCTTTAACCCTTAAAATAACGGAACCGGAGCCGTTTTAAGCTTTAAACCCCTTTACAGTCCCTGGTATCTGCTTTGCTGAGACCCAACCAAACCCAAAGGGGAATACGATACCAAATGACGCCTTCAGAAGTCTTTTATAAGTATCAGAGCTCCTCTCACATGCGACTGCATGCCATGCCTCTCAAAAACAAGTGCGCAACACCGGCGCGAAAATGAGACTCTGCCTATGCTTTGGGAAAGCCCCTAAAGAATAAGGTGTCTAAAACAGTGCCTGCCGATATTATTATATCAAAATACCCAGATAAAATGATTCCTCAAGGCTAAATATGTGTTAATAATCAATCGATTTAGCCCAGAAAAAGTCTACAGTTTAAATAAGCCCTTGTGAAGCCCTTATTTACAATCGTAATAAACATGGCTTACCGGATCCCATAGGGAAAATGACAGCTTCCAGCATTACATCGTCTTGTTAGAATGTGTCATACCTCAAGCAGCAAGGGACTGCAAACTGTTCCCCCAACTGAAGTTAATTGCTCTCAACAGTCCTGTGTGGAACAGCCATGGATTTTAGTTACGGTTGCTAAAATCATTTTCCTCATACAAACAGAATTCTTCATCTCTTTTCTGTTTCTGAGTAAATAGTACGTACCAGCACTATTTGAAAATAACAAACTCTTGATTGAATAATGAAAAACTACAGTTAAACACTAAAAAACTCTAAGCCATCTCCGTGGAGATGTTGCCTGTACAACGGCAAAGAGAATGACTGGGGTAGGCGGAGCCTAGGAGGGATCATGTGACCAGCTTTGCTGGGCTCTTTGCCATTTCCTGTTGGGGAAGAGAATATCCCACAAGTAAGGATGACGCCGTGGACCGGACACACCTATGTTGGAGAAATAAATATAAATCCTAAAATAGCTACAATGTAATTATTAATTACATCATAGCTATCTTAGGGTTTATTTTACAGGTAAGTATTTAGTTTTAAATAGGATTCATTTATTTAATGATAGTGTAGTGTTAGGTGTAATTGTAACTTAGGTTAGTTTTTATTTTACAGGTAAATTTCTCTTTATTTTAACTAGGTAGCTATTAAATAGTTAATTACTATTTAATAGCTATTGTACCTAGTTAAAATAAATTGAAAGTTGCCTGTAAAATAAAAATAAATCCTAAGATAGCTACAATATAATTATTATTTATATTGTAGCTATATTAGGGTTTATTTTAAAGGTAAGTATTTAGTTTTAAATAGGATTAACTTAGTTAATAAGAGAAATATTATTTAGATTTATTTAATTAATATTTAAGTTAGGGGGGTGTTAGGGTTAGTGTTAGACTTAGGTTTAGGGGTTAATAATTTTATTACAGTGGCGGCGGTGTAAGGGGGGCAGGATAGGGGTTAATAAGTTTAATATAGGTTGCAGCGAGGTCCGGGAGCGGCGGTTTATGGGGTTAAACTATTTATTTAGTTGCGGCGGGGTCCGGGATCTACAGGATAGGGGTTAATAACTTTATTATAGAGGGCGGCAGTATAGGGGGGCAGGGTAGGGGTTACTAGGTATAATGTAGGTGGCGGGGTCTAGCAGCGGCGGTTTAAGGGTTAATAACATTATTTAGTTGCGGGGGGCTCCGGGGGCGCCGGTATAGGGGGTAGAACAGTGTAGTTTAGGCGAGTGCTTAGTGACAAGCTAGCAATAAAGCTGTCAAAAAGCCGAGGAGCAGCGAGATTGGATGAGTGATAACTATCACAGTCCGCTGCTCATCGCCCCATACTTGGTGCGCGGCTTTTTGACAGCTTTTTGATAACTTAGGTGAAATTTTGAAGGTCCGCGGCGGCGATGGTAGGCGAGCTTAGGCGGGCGTTTTGGACCGGTAAAGGCAGGTAAAGTAGACGGCTTGATAACTACCCCCCATAGCCTTCTGAATCACATCAGCAATACAATCTTTTATATTCACAGGGATATCATGTACATTGGATGTTGAAGGAACAACAGGCATTGTACTAGTACTGATGGATACATCCTCTGCATGTAAAAGCTTATCATGACAACTATTACATACCACAGCTTTAGATATAACCTCCACTAACTTACAACAGATACACTTAGCTTTGGTAGAACTGTTATCAGGCAGCAGGGTTCCAACAGTGGTTTCTGAGATAGGATCCAATTGAGACATCTTGCAAATGTAAGAGAAAAAAACAACATATAATGCAAAATTATCAATTTCCTTATATGGCAGTTTCAGGAATGGGAAAAAAATGCAAACAATATAGCCCTCTGAGCATAGAAAAAGGCAAGAGGCATATAGGAAGTGGGGTTTAAATAATTAAATTATTTGGCGCCAAGTATGACGCACAACGCAAAATGAAATGTTTTGGCGAAAACAAGATCCGGAAAATGACGCAATTCGTGTCATAGCAGACGCAACTTTGTGCAAGGAAACCTGGCATCAACTAAGACGCCAGAAATTACAAATTTGCGACACCGAACGTACCTTCACGCCAAAAAAATTCTCGCGCCAAGAATGACGCAATAAATATTAGCATTTTGCGACCTCGCAAGCCTAATTTTGCCTGCAAAAATTTATGAAAAAACAGTCAATTTGAAGAAAAGACGATACCCCAGGTAAGAAAAAATTACTTCCTAAATATGTTTTCCCAATTTTGAAACTGATAGTCTGCAAAAGGAAATATACATAAACCTGACTCATGGCAAATATAAGTACAAAACATATATTTAGAACTTTATAAAATACATAAAGTGCCAAACCATAGCTGAGAGTGTCTTAAGTAATGAAAACATACTTACCGAAAGACACCCATCCACATATAGCAGATAGCCAAACCAGTACTAAAACAGTTATTAGTAGAGGTAATGGTAAATTGAGAGTATATTGTCGATCTGAAAAGGGAGGTAGGAGATGAATCTCTACGACCGATAACAGAGAACCTTTGAAAATATTTCCTGTGAGGAAAACCATAGAATCAATAGGTGATACTCCCTTCACATCCCTCTGACATTCACTGTACTCTGAGAGGACTCGAGCTTCAGCCTGCTGAGAAGCGCATATCACAGAAGAAAATCAAGCACAAACTTACTTCACCACCTCCATGGGAGGCAAAGTTTGTAAAAACTGAATTGTGGGTGTGGTGAGGGGTGTATTTATAGGCATTATGAGGTTTGGGAAACGTTGCCCCTCCTGGTAGGATTGTATATCCCATATGTCACTAGCTCATGGAGAAATTAGCATCTTAATTTTTTTTCTTTAAATAACTGCACAAAGCAGTTATAAGGGGTTAAAATGAGTCGGCACTGTATATGCTTATACATACGGTATATATATTTATGTATTCATATGTGTATATTCATATACATATATATTTTTCATTTGCTGCCCAACACTGTGCGAATTAACCCCTGCGATAGGTGTCTCCCCGCATGAGAACGAGGCTCCCATTGGAGCCTATGGAAGCGTGCTCTCATGAGCGCAAGGCTTCTAGGCAATGCAAGGGGTCGCGTTTGCATTGTGCCTAATATGTAATATCAGCACACATTTACTTGCGCTGGTATTACTGAGTGGAGAGCAAATATCGCGCTTGCGAAAGTGCAATTTTGCGCTCTACTCATAATCTAGGACTAAATGTTATTATTATTTAACATAATGTAAGTTACATATTTGTTAAGGTGATACTGAAAAAAATAAATGTGTGTTTTCAAGTGTAGAAAACGTAATTTTTATTTCAGCAAAAACTATAAAACCCCTAGAACAGCACAGTAACGGGAATATTTGGCCCCTTAATACTGCCTACTTGACAGTCTAGTGTAGAAATAAAAAGCCAGGAACCAATCATGTACAGAATACATAGGTATCCTCCAATTACGGACCATATCCTGCTCATGAATGTACCTGGTGTGTGACATTAGCTATCTATTTAAAGGGACATGAAACTCAAAATTTTTATTTCAGAATACATATAGGGCATTTAAAAAAAAAAAAAAAACTTACTTCATAGGAATCCTTCTAAAGCATTGTTCATTACTCCCCATGACCCTATCATGATGGTGAAAACAATTTGTATCATGTATTAGTCTTATTACAATTTCTAACTTACTTTATTATTAGATCTACCTACATTATTTTGTATCCCTGAAACAAGAGCAGCAGGAGAGTACACTACCCTGGCCTGCACCACCTGCAGCTCATTAAAAACATGGGAAATTGCTCCTTTCTCTTGTTAAGTGTATCCAGTCCACGGATCATCCATTACTTATGGGACATTAACTCCTCCCCAACAGGAAGTGCAAGAGGATTCACCCAGCAGAGCTGCCACACAGCTCCTCCCCCAACTGCCATTCCCAGTCATTCTCTTGCACCCAACGAATAGATAGGATGTGTGAGAGGACTGTGGTGATTATACTTAGTTTCATACCTTCAATCAAAAGTTTGTTATTTTATAATAGCACCGGAGTGTGTTATTCCTTCTCTGGTAGAATTTGAAGAAGAATCTACCTGAGTTTTTCTATGATTTTAGCCGGAGTAGTTAAGATCATATTGCTGTTTCTCGGCCATCTGAGGAGAGGTAAACTTCAGATCAGGGGACAGCGGGCAGATTAATCTGCAAAGAGGTATGTAGCAGCTTATTATTTTCTGCCAATGGAATTGATGAGAAAATTCTGCCATACCGATATAATGTAAACTCAGCCTTAAATGCAGTAGCAGCAACTGGTATCAGGCTGTCATGTATGTATATTTTACACTTCAGTATTCTGGGGAATGGCACTTCACTGGAATTATACTGTATGCATAAAACTTTAGCCTAATTTGCAGGGACTAGCAACAGGCTTTTTAATAACACTCAATTTATTAATGTTAAACGTTTTTTGCTGGCATGTAAAATCGTTTAATTTTCTGAGGTACTGGGTGAAAAAATGTTTTGGGCACTATTTTTTTCCACTTGGCAGTCGTTTTATTTAATTTATGACAGTTTACTGATCTCTCTCACTGTTATGTGTGAGGGGCCTTTTTTGGTGCTTTTGCTACGCATCAAAAAATTCAGTCAGAAGTTTATTGTCTTCCCTGCATGATCCGGTTCATCTCTACAGAACTCAGGGGTCTTCAAAACTTGTTTTGAGGGAGGTAATCACTCACAGCAGAGCTGTGAGATTGTAGTTGACTGTGATAAAAAAACGTTTATTTCTGTATTTTATTTTATTTTTTCTGCTATCAGGGTTAGTTATCCTTTGCTAATGGGAGCAATCCTTTGCTAAAATTGTGTTTTTTACAAAGATTTGATGCTATAACTTTTCAGTTTATTAATTTTCAACTGTCATAACTTTTTCTGTGCTTCTTATAGGCACAGTACGTTTTCATATTATAGTAAATTACTTGAAAAGTATTTCCAAGTTGCTAGTTTATTTGCTAGTGTGTTAAACATGTCTGATTCAGAGGAAGATATCTGTGCTATATGTGCTAAAGCCAAAGTGGAGCCCAATAGAAATTTATGTACTAACTGTATTGATGCTACTTTAAATAAAAGTCAATCTGTACAAATTGAACATATTTCACCAAACAACGAGGGGAGAGTTATGCCGACTAACTCGCCTCACGTGTCAGTACCTGCATCTCCCGCTCGGGAGGTGCGTGATATTGTAGCGCCGAGTACATCTGGGCGGCCATTACAAATCACATTACAGGATATGGCTACTGTTATGACTGAAGTTTTGGCTAAATTACCAGAACTAAGAGGTAAGCGTGATCACTCTGGGGTGAGAACAGAGTGCGCTGATAATATTAGGGCCATGTCAGACACTGCGTCACAATTTGCAGAACATGAGGACGGAGAGCTTCATTCTGCGGGTGACGGTTCTGATCCAAACAAACTGGATTCAGATATTTCAAATTTTAAATTTAAGCTGGAAAACCTCCGTGTATTACTAGGGGAGGTGTTAGCGGCTCTGAATGATTGTAACACAGTTGCAATACCAGAGAAAATGTGTAGGTTGGATAAATATTTTGCGGTACCGGCGAGTACTGACGTTTTTCCTATACCTAAGAGACTTACTGAAATTGTTACTAAGGAGTGGGATAGACCCGGTGTGCCGTTCTCACCCCCTCCGATATTTAGAAAGATGTTTCCAATAGACGCCACCACACGGGACTTATGGCAAACGGTCCCTAAGGTGGAGGGAGCAGTTTCTACTTTAGCTAAGCGTACCACTATCCCGGTGGAGGATAGCTGTGCCTTTTCAGATCCAATGGATAAAAAGTTAGAGGGTTACCTTAAGAAAATGTTTGTTCAACAAGGTTTTATATTGCAACCTCTTGCATGCATTGTGCCTGTCACGGCTGCAGCAGCATTTTGGTTTGAGTCTCTGGAAGAGACACTTGAATCAGCTCCATTAGATGAGATTACACACAAGCTTAAAGCCCTTAAGTTAGCTAACTCATTTATTTCAGATGCCGTAGTACATTTAACTAAACTTACGGCTAAGAATTCCGGATTCGCCATTCAGGCACGCAGAGCACTGTGGCTAAAATCCTGGTCAGCTGACGTTACTTCTAAATCTAAATTGCTTAATATACCTTTCAAAGGGCAGACCTTATTCGGGCCCGGGTTGAAAGAAATTATCGCTGACATTACAGGAGGTAAAGGCCATGCCCTGCCTCAAGACAGAGCCAAACCTAAGGCTAGACAGTCTAATTTTCGTTCCTTTCGTAATTTCAAAGTAGGAGCAGCATCAACTTCCTCTGCACCAAAACAGGAAGGAGCTGTTGCTCGCTACAGACAAGGCTGGAGACCTAACCAGTCCTGGAACAAGGGCAAGCAGGCCAGGAAACCTGCTGCTGCCCCTAAGACAGTATGAATCGAGGGCCCCCGATCCGGGAACGGATCTAGTGGGGGGCAGACTTTCTCTCTTCGCCCAGGCTTGGGCAAGAGATGTCCAGGATCCCTGGGCGTTAGAGATCATATCTCAGGGATACCTTCTAGACTTCAAATTCTCTCCCCCAAGAGGGAGATTTCATCTGTCAAGGTTGTCAACAAACCAAATAAAGAAAGAGGCGTTTCTACGCTGCGTACAAGATCTTTTATTAATGGGAGTGATCCATCCGGTTCCGCGGTCGGAACAAGGACAAGGGTTTTACTCAAATCTGTTTGTGGTTCCCAAAAAAGAGGGAACTTTCAGGCCAATCTTGGATTTAAAGATCCTAAACAAATTCCTAAGAGTTCCATCGTTCAAAATGGAAACTATTCGGACAATTTTACCCATGATCCAAAAGGGTCAGTACATGACCACAGTGGATTTAAAGGATACCGATTCACAAAGATCATTACCGGTATCTAAGGTTTGCCTTTCTAGACAGGCATTACCAGTTTGTAGCTCTTCCATTCGGATTGGCTACGGCTCCGAGAATCTTCACAAAGGTTCTGGGTGCTCTTCTGGCGGTACTAAGACCGCGAGGAATTGCGGTAGCTCCGTACCTAGACGACATTCTGATACAAGCTTCAAGCTTTCAAACTGCCAAGTCTCATACAGAGTTAGTACTGGCATTTCTAAGGTCGCATGGATGGAAGGTGAACGAAAAGAAGAGTTCTCTCTTTCCACTCACAAGAGTTCCCTTCTTGGGGACTCTTATAGATTCTGTAGAAATGAAGATTTACCTGACAGAAGACAGGTTAACAAAGCTTCAAAATGCATGCCGTGTCCTTCATTCCATTCAACACCCGTCAGTAGCTCAATGCATGGAGGTGATCGGCTTAATGGTAGCAGCAATGGACATAGTACCCTTTGCACGTCTACATCTCAGACCGCTGCAATTGTGCATGCTAAGTCAGTGGAATGGGGATTACTCAGACTTGTCCCCTACTCTGAATCTGGATCAAGAGACCAGAAATTCTCTTCTATGGTGGCTTTCTCGGCCACATCTGTCCAGGGGGATGCCATTCAGCAGGCCGGACTGGACAATTGTAACAACAGACGCCAGCCTACTAGGTTGGGGCGCTGTCTGGAATTCTCTGAAGGCTCAGGGACAATGGAATCAGGAGGAGAGTCTCCTACCAATAAACATTCTGGAATTGAGAGCAGTTCTCAATGCCCTTCTGGCTTGGCCCCAGTTAACAACTCGGGGGTTCATCAGGTTTCAGTCGGACAACATCACGACTGTAGCTTACATCAACCATCAGGGAGGGACAAGAAGCTCCCTAGCAATGATGGAAGTATCAAAGATAATTCGCTGGGCAGAGTCTCACTCTTGCCACCTGTCAGCAATCCACATCCCGGGAGTGGAGAACTGGGAGGCGGATTTCTTAAGTCGTCAGACTTTTCATCCGGGGGAGTGGGAACTTCATCCGGAGGTCTTTGCCCAAATACTTCGACGTTGGGGCAAACCAGAGATAGATCTCATGGCGTCTCGACAGAACGCCAAGCTTCCTCGTTACGGGTCCAGATCCAGGGATCCGGGAGCGGTTCTGATAGATGCTTTGACAGCACCTTGGACCTTCGGGATGGCTTATGTGTTTCCACCCTTCCCGATGCTTCCTCGATTGATTGCCAGAATCAAACAGGAGAGAGCATCAGTGTTTCTAATAGCGCCTGCATGGCCACGCAGGACTTGGTATGCAGATCTAGTGGACATGTCATCCTGTCCACCTTGGTCGCTACCTCTGAAGCTGACTGCTTGGAAATTGAACGCTTGATTTTATCAAAACGTGGTTTTTCTGAGTCAGTTATTGATACCTTAATACAGGCTAGGAAGCCTGTTACCAGAAAGATTTACCATAAGATATGGCGCAAATACTTATATTGGTGCGAATCCAAGAGTTACTCATGGAGTAAGGTTAGGATTCCGAGGATATTGTCTTTTCTACAAGAAGGTTTAGAAAAGGGTTTATCCGCTAGTTCCTTAAAGGGACAGATTTCAGCTCTGTCCATTCTTTTACACAAACGTCTGTCAGAAGTTCCGGACGTTCAAGCTTTTTGTCAGGCTTTAGCTAGGATCAAGCCTGTGTTTAAAACTGTTGCTCCACCATGGAGTTTGAACTTAGTTCTTAATGTTTTACAGGGGGTTCCGTTTGAACCCCTTCATTCCATTGATATCAAGTTGTTATCTTGGAAAGTTCTGTTTTTAATGGCGATTTCCTCGGCTCGAAGAGTCTCTGAGTTATCTGCCTTACATTGTGATTCTCCTTATCTGATTTTTCATTCAGACAAGGTAGTTCTGCGTACTAAACCTGGGTTCCTACCTAAGGTGGTCACTAACAGGAATATCAATCAAGAGATTGTGGTTACATCTTTGTGTCCTAATCCTTCTTCGAAAAAGGAACGTCTGCTACACAATCTAGATGTAGTCCGTGCCCTGAAATTTTATCTACAGGCAACTAAGGATTTTCGACAAACGTCTTCCCTGTTTGTCGTTTATTCTGGTCAGAGGAGAGGTCAAAAAGCTTCGGCTACCTCTCTCTCCTTTTGGCTTCGTAGCATAATACGGTTAGCCTATGAGACTGCTGGACAGCAGCCTCCTGAAAGAATTACAGCACATTCTACTAGAGCTGTGGCTTCCACTTGGGCCTTTAAGAATGAGGCTTCTGTTGAACAGATTTGCAAGGCTGCAACTTGGTCTTCTCTTCATACTTTTTCCAAATTTTACAAATTTGACACTTTTGCTTCTTCGGAGGCTGTTTTTGGGAGAAAGGTTCTTCAGGCAGTGGTTCCTTCCGTATAAAGAGCCTGCCTGTCCCTCCCGTCATCCGTGTACTTTAGCTTTGGTATTGGTATCCCATAAGTAATGGATGATCCGTGGACTGGATACACTTAACAAGAGAAAACATAATTTATGCTTACCTGATAAATTTATTTCTCTTGTAGTGTATCCAGTCCACGGCCCGCCCTGTCACTTTAAGGCAGGTAATTTTTCCATTAAACTACAGTCACCACTGTACCCTATGGTTTTCCTTTCTCTGCATGTTTTCGGTCGAATGACTGGTAATGGCAGTTGGGGGAGGAGCTGTGTGGCAGCTCTGCTGGGTGAATCCTCTTGCACTTCCTGTTGGGGAGGAGTTAATGTCCCATAAGTAATGGATGATCCGTGGACTGGATACACTACAAGAGAAATAAATTTATCAGGTAAGCATAAATTATGTTTTTCATTTATTTTTGTATATGAAATAGATGAGTTTTCTCCCTGAAATCATACCTAATTTAAATGGGCTGAGTGAACATAAAGGGCTCCATGCACGAAGCAGCGAAAGCTGCTCTGGAGCCTTTGCGGGGCAGGTTCGCATATGCGAGCCTGCTTCCCGCAATTTAAGAAGCAGTGGTCATTAGACCGCTGCTTCCTACACCCTACGCCACCTCTTAGGTGGCGAGGCAAAATCACAGAGAGCATGCTCGCTCTCTGTGATTGACAGCCCCTTCAGTCGCGTGATTGGTCGCGCAATTAAAAGGGCGGGCATTACACACTCCGATGAGCGTGTAATGATACATACGGGCAAGCGGATCAACAGATCCGCTGCCCTGTGTAGCGAAGGCGGGTGGACAGCTTCGCGAGTTTAGAAGCTGTCCGCCCGCCATTTAGTACATGGAGACCAAAGTGCATATCTCATTATCTTATCTCCCATTATACAAAAAAACATCCTTATCACATTCTGTATACATAATGCCTGTATTTAGAGAAAGCAATTGAAATTTAACATTTTAGTTAGCTCTTGTTTGCATAGCTTTTCTATTGAGACTATTGCAGAATTTCATACTTTTATTATAGGTGTCAGTTTCAACAGGCAATAGAGTTCATGAAATATTTGAGTAGAGCAAAATTATATTTTATTTCCATTGAACTATTAAAATATTCTCAAGAATTTGTTACGTTACCTAAAATTGTACCTTATATTCAGTATAATAAATTATTTTAATTGCATTTAATTTTCTCTGCAGATGGCAATTTACAAGAAGGATGTTCATGACTTGGAAGAGTCTGTTTATAGGACAGAGAGAGAAAATTTGGAATTAATAAGTCATCTTTTTGATTGCAGACTTCAAGATCTAAAAATATCAAGGTACAAACAAATTTAACTGCTCATCTTTAAAGTTGTCTAAGATACGCTTCAAGTGTATTTTTTTTTAATATGAAGTGCTTAAAAGGCCAGTGTTTAGATTCAATGTTCTCTCCCAGCAATCGATAAGCATGTCTGTCTGTCTCCCAATATTTTTTTAACTCAAGAGATTAAAGAACAAATACATTTATTCAAAGCAAGTAGGTGATCATGCAATTTTTACCAACAAATTTGCAGTTTTAGGGCTAGATTGTTAGCACGTTATCTTTGCTAGATGTAGGCTTTATGCATGGTTGCACTTGTGTTACAAGTTAAAAATAAAAAGTTTGCTCGCAAGTGTAAACCCGACACGTGCAAAATTGGGCTCCATACCGCACTCCAATACCAGCACTGATCTGGTTGTACATGCTCGTGCACGATTTCCCTATAGACATCAATGGGGAGAGCCGGCTGAGAAAAAGTCTAACACCTGCAAAAAAAACAGCATAAAGCTCAGTAACGCAGCCCCATTGATTCCTATGGGGAAACAAATTTTATGTTTACACCTAACACCCTAACATGAACCCGAGTCTAAACACCCCTAATCTTACATTTATTAACCCCTAATCTGCCGCCCCCTACATCGCCGACACAAACATTATACTTATTAACCCCTAATCTGCCGCTCCGGACATCGCCGACACCTACATTATACTTATTAACCCCTAATCTGCCGCCCCCAACGTCGCTGCCACTATAATAAACATATTAACCCCTAAACCACCGCACTCCCGCCTCGCAAACACTAGTTAAATATTATTAACCCCTAATCTGCCGTCCCCAATGTCGCCGCCACTATATTAAATTTATTAACCCCTAAACCTAAGTCTAACCCTAACACCCCCTAACTTAAACATAATTAAAATAAATCTAAATAAAACCTACAATTAATAACTAATTAATTCCTATTTAAAACTAAATACTTACCTGTAAAATAAACCCTAAGCTAGCTACAATATAATTAATAGTTACCTTGGGCGCGATCCGATATACGGCGTAGTTTGCGGCGCAAGCGAGGGAACCCGCGTCGCCCGCAGTTTCAGCTCGCAACTCGAGCTATCCTATATACGGTGCCGTCAGATGCTAACGTGCCGTAAGTTGGATAAACCAGCGATGTCCAGAAATCTGTGCAAGTACAAATTTCGGGCGTCGCCAGTGACTTGCGCCACGTTAGAAACTGCCGGTGCCTACAAAACCTGACTAAAGTATGAAATCACCCGCACTGTCTAACACGCCTCCAAAGCATAGCCCGACACGTCTAACCCTCTATCCGCTATCCCCCCTCACTAGCCTATCAATAAAAAATGTATTAACCCCTAAACCGCCGCTCCCAAACCCTGCCGCAACCTAATAAAGTTATTAACCCCTAAACCGCCGCTCCCGGACCCCCCGCCAGCTATATTAAATCTATAACCCCCTAAAGTGAGCCCCTAACACCGCCGACATCTACCTTACCTACCCCCTAAAGTGAGCCCCTATCCCGCCGCCATCTATTTTAAAATTATTAACCCCTAATCTAATCCCCCTACCCCGCCGCCATCTATATTAAATTATTTAACCCCTAAAATACTAAACTATTCCTACCACTAAACCTAAGTCTAACCCTACAAATAGCCCTGAAAAGGGCTTTTTGCGTGGCATTACCCCAAAGTAAACTGCTCTTTTGCTAGCCCATAAAAGGGCTTTTGGCGGGGCTTTGTCACAAAGTAATCAGCTCTTTTGCCTCTAATCTAAACCCCCCTACACAGCTGCCACCTATAATAAATGTATTAACCCCTAATCTAATCCCCCTATACCGCCGCCAGCTATATTAAACACATTTACCCCTAATCTAATCCCCCTACACCGCCGCCAGCTATATTAACCCTAATTATATTAGGGTTAATATAATTATTATATTATATATATTAACTATATTAACCCTAATTATATTAGGGTTAATATAGTTAATATCGTTATTATATTATATATATATTAAGTATAATAACCCTATCTAACTCTAACATCCCTAACTAAACTCTTATTAAAATAAATCTAATATTAATATTATTAATTAAAATATTCCTATTTAAATCTAAATACTTACCTATAAAATAAACCCTAAGATAGCTACAATGTAATTAATAATTAAATTGTAGCTATTTTAGGGTTTATATTTATTTTACAGGTAACTTGGTATTTATTTTAACTAGGTACAATAGCTATTAAATAGTTAATAACTATTTAATAGCTACCTAGTTAAAATAATAACCAATTTACCTGTAAAATAAATCCTAACCTAAGTTACAAATACACCTACACTATCAATAAATTAAATAAACTACAAATATCTAAACTAAAATACAATTAAATACACTAAACTAAATTACAAAAAAACCCCACTAAATTACAAAAAATAAAAAAAAGATTACAAGATTTTTAAGCTAATTACACCTATTCTAAGCCCCCTAATAAAATAATAAACCCCCAAAATAAAAAAATGCCCTACCCTATTCTAAATTAAACAAGATCAAAGCTCTTTTACCTTACCAGCCCTTAAAAGGGCCCTTTGCGGGGCATGCCCCAAAGAAAACTGCTCTTTTGCCTGAAAAAAAACAACACAATACCACCCCCCAACATTACAACCCACCACCCACATACCCCTAATCTAACCCAAACCCCCCTTAAATAAACCTAACACTACCCCCCTGAAGATCTCCCTACCTTGTCTTCACCCAACCAGGCCGAACTCCTCATCCGATCCGGGCGATGTCTATCCAAGCGGCAAAGAAGAATTCTTCATCCCGGCGATGTCTTTCTCCAAGCGGCAGCAAAGTCTTCTTCCATCCGGCAGCATCTTCCATCAAGCAGCATCTTCAATCTTCTTTCTTCGCTCCTCCGACGCGGAGCATCCATTCCGACCGACGACTGAACGACGAATGAGGTACCTTTAAATGACGTCATCCAAGATGGCTGATAGGATTCTATCAGCCAATCGGAATTAAGGTAGAAAAATCTGATTGGCTGAATGAATCAGCCAATCAGATTCAAGTTCAATCCAATTGGCTGATTGGTTCAGCCAATCGGATTGAACTTGAATCTGATTGGCTGATTCAATCAGCCAATCAGATTTTTCTACCTTAATTCCGATTGGCTGATAGAATCCTATCAGCCAATCGGAATTCGACGGACGCCATCTTGGATGAAGTCATTTAAAGGTACCTCATTCATCGTTCAGTCGTCGGCCGGGATGGATGCTCCGCGTCAGAGGAGCGAAGAAAGAAGATTGAAGATGCCGCTTGATGGAAGAAGACTTTGCTGCCGCTTGGAGAAAGACATCGCCGGGATGAAGAATTCTTCTTTGCCGCTTGGATAGACATCGCCCGAATCGGATGAGGAGTTCGGCCTGGTTGGGTGAAGACAAGGTAGGGAGATCTTCAGGGGGGTAGTGATAGGTTTATTTAAGGGGGGTTTGGGTTAGATTAGGGGTATGTGGGTGGTGGGTTGTAATGTTGGGGGGTGGTATTGTGTTGTTTTTTTTCAGGCAAAAGAGCAGTTTTCTTTGGGGCATGCCCCGCAAAGGGCCCTTTTAAGGGCTGGTAAGGTAAAAGAGCTTTGAACTTGTTTAATTTAGAATAGGGTAGGGCATTTTTTTATTTTGGGGGTTTATTATTTTATTAGGGGGCTTAGAATAGGTGTAATTAGCTTAAAAATCTTGTAATCTTTTTTTTATTTTTTGTAATTTAGTGTTTGTTTTTGTAATTTAGTTTAGTGTATTTAATTGTATTTTAGTTTAGATATTTGTAGTTTATTTAATTTATTGATAGTGTAGGTGTATTTGTAACTTAGGTTAGGATTTATTTTACAGGTAATTGGGTAATTATTTTAACTAGGTAGCTATTAAATAGTTAATAACTATTTAATAGCTATTATACCTAGTTAAAATAATTAACAATTTACCTGTAAAATAAATATGAACCATAACATAGCTACAATGTAATTATTAATTATATTGTAGCTATCTTAGGGTTTATTTTATAGGTAAGTATTTAGATTTAAATAGGAATATTTTAGTTTATAATATGAATTAGATTAATTTAATAAGAATTTAGTTAGGGGTGTTAGGGTTATATAGAGTTAATATAAATACTATAGTAACTATATTAACTATATTAACCCTAATATAATTAGGGTTAATATAGTTAATATATATAATGTAATAACTATATTAACTATAATATACTTAGGGTTAATATAGATAATATAGCTGGCGGCGGGGTAGGTAGATTAAATTAGGGGTTAATAATTTTAATATAGATGGCGGCGGTGTAAGGGGCTTACATTAGGGGTTATTACTATTAATATAGGTGGCGGCGGTGTAGGGAGGGCAGGTTATAGGGCAAAAGAGCTGTTTACTTTGGGACAAAGCCCCGCAAAAGGCCCTTTTAAGGGCTGGTTATAGAGCTTATTACTTTAGGGATATTAGATTAGGGGTTAATAATATTAATATAGCAGGCGGCGGTATAGGGGTATTAGATTAGGGGTTAATAATTTTTATATAGGTGGCGGCGGTGTAAGGGGTCAGATTAGGGGATAGATAAGGTAGATGGCGGCGGTTTTAGGGGTTCACATTAGGGGATAGATCAGTTAGATGGTGCCGGTTTTAGGGGCTCACAGTAGGGGGTTAGTTTATGTAGATGGCGGCGGGGTCTGGGAGCGGCGGTTTAGGGGTTAATAACTTTATTAGGGATTGCGGCGGGGGATCGCGGTTGACAGGTAGATAGACATTGCGCATGCGTTAGGTGTTAGGTTTATTTTGCAGGTAGTTTAGGGAGTTACGGTGTTCCAATAGTCAGCGTATGGCTTCTTTCGGCTGCTTTTTGTGACGAGGGGAAAATGGAGTAAGATTTCTCCATTTTCGCCACGTAAGTCCTTACGCTGTATATTGGATACCAAACTGCGCTGGTTTGGTATACCTGCCTATGGCCCAAAAAACTACGGGCGACGGCAGAAATATACGCGCGTAACTTCTAAGTTACGCCGTATATAGGATACCAAACCAGCGCAAATATTGGCGTCGCCTGCTTTTGCGGGCGACGATTTTTATCGGATCGGGCCCCTTGTATCTAGCTTAGGGTTTATTTTTATTTCACAGGCAAGTTTGCATTTATTTTAACTAGGTAGAATAGTTATTAAATAGTTATTAACTATTTAATAACTACCTAGCTAAAATAAATACAAATGTACCTGTAAAATAAAACCTTACCTAAGTTACACTAACACCTAATACTACAATTAAATAAATTACCTAAATTAAATACAATTAACTAAATTAAATACAATTACCTAAATTACAAAATAAAAATGAACACTAAATTACAAAAAATAAAAAACAAATTACATGATATTTAAACTAATTACACCTAATCTAAAAGCCCTATCAAAATAAAAAAAAGCCACCCAAAAATAAAAAAAAACACTAGCCTAAACTGAACTACCAATAGCCCTAAATCAGCTCTTTTACCTGTAAAAAAAATACACACAACCCCCCCAACAGTAAAACCCACCACCCACACAACCAACCCCCCAAATAAAACCCTAACTAAAAAAACCTAAGCTCCCCGTTGCCCTGAAAAGGGCATTTGTATGGGGATTGCCCTTCAAAGGGCATTTAGCTCTATTGCGGCCCAAACCCTAACCTAAAAATAAAACCCACCCAAAAAACTAACACTAACCCCTGAAGATCCACTTACAGTTTTGAAGACCGGACATCCATCCTCAATGAAGCCAGGAGAAGTCCTCAAACAAGCGACAAGAAGTCCTCAACGAAGCCATGAGAAGTCTTCATCCAAGCCGGGAGAAGTGGTCCTCCAGACGGGCAGAAGTCTTCATCGATCTGGCGTGGATTGGGTCCATCTTCAAGACATCCGACGCGGAGCATCCTCTTTTTTCCGACGACTAACGACGAATGAAGGTTCCTTTAAATGACGTCTTAAAAAAAATAAAGATGGCGTCTTTTAGATTCCAATTGGCTGATAGAATTCTATCAGCCAATCGGAATTAAGGTTGAAAAAATCCTATTGGCTGATGCAATACAAACTTGCCTGTAAAATAAAAATAAACCCTAAGCTAGCTACAATGTAACTATTAGTTATATTGTAGCTAGCTTAGGGTTTATTTTATACGTAAGTATTTAGTTTTAAATAGGAATTATTTAGGTAATTTAGGAATTTTTCTTTAGATTTATTTTAATTATATTTAAGTTAGGGGGTGTTAGGGTTAGGGTTAGACTTAGGGGTTTAGGGGTTAATAAATTTAGTATAGTGGCGGCGATGTTGGGGGCAGCAGATTAGGGGTTAATAAATGTAGGTAGGTGGCGGCGATGTTAGTGACAGCATATTAGGGGTTAATAATATTTAACGTATGTTTGCGAAGCAGGAGTGCGGCGGTTTAGGGGTTAATGTTTATTCTAGTGGCGGCGATGTCGGGAGTGGCAGATTAGGGGTTAATAAATTTATTTTAGTGTTTGCAATGCGGTAGAGCCTCGGTTTAGGGGTTAATAGGTAGTTTATGGGTGTTAGTGTACTTTTTAGCACTTTAGTTATAAGTTTTATGCTACGACTTTGTAGTGTAAAACTCATAACTACTGACTTCAGAATGCATTACGAATCTTGCGGGATAGGCTATACCGCTCACTTTTTGGCCTAAAAAAAAAAAAGCTTGTAATACCGGCGCTATGGAAGTCCCATTAAAAATAGACTATACGCAAAAAAGTGTACGGGACAGCTGTACCTACAAGACTCGTAATAGCAGCGGTAGTAAAAATGCAGCGTTATGAGCCTTAACGCTGCTTTTTTATTCATAACGCAAGACTCGTAATCTAGCCATTATATTGTCCAAAGACACTTCTTTAGGCCAAAAAAATCAAAAATCAAGAACTGCTGGTGCAATGATAAATGCTGACAGCGTATGCTGTCGGCATTTATCGATGTGCAGCGGACGTGATACGCTACATTGTATCATGTCCACTCACACTTTCGTAAATTGACCCCTAAATCTAATTAGAACACCCAGAAAAGGTTAAGTAAGAAACCTATTGTATCTGGTTGTGCCCCCTGAGGTAGATGTGTCTACGGTCAATATGTATATAGAACATCCTGGGTTTCCACTGATATTAAGAAGAGATATCAATTTAGGCAGAAGATTAACTGCAAGACTAAACATATTATCTATTTGGTACAATATAATTGCATCAGGTTATATGTGGGGAAAACATCCCGAGAGTTTAAGTCATGGATACGTGATCATAGAAAATACATTAGGGATGGTGAGGAGTCTAATAGTGTAGGTTGTCATTTTAAGTTCCACCACCACTTCTATTTGAATAGTTTTAGGATCACCGCCATAGAACATTTCTTAATAAGGAGACGTGGCGAAGATCTGGATAAGAAATTGTTAAAACGCGAGACATGGTGGATTCTTACACTTAATACATTGTTCCCAAATGGTCTAAACAAGAAGGTTGAATATGTGTGTTATCTGAGAGTATATGGATATAGGTAATCTGACTTTGGTTACTTTGTAAACTATTTTTTCTATGCCTCTGCCTTTACCTACACAGCCGTCAGCTCAATTTTCACATGTAACAATTTGTATAAATGTTTAGTTAAAGGGACATTAAACCCCCCAAAAAAATGTATGATTCAGATAGAGAATACAATGTCGAAGAAATAGCAATGCACAGGGCTGAGCCAATCACATGAGGCATATACTCAGCCAGCAATCAGCAGCTACTAAGCCTATCTAGATATGCTTTTAAACAAAGGATATCTAGAGAATGAAGCATTGGGTTTCATGTCCCTCTAAGTAGGAGTGACCTTATGATGGCATAAATGTTATTCATAGGTTGAAGCTTCTTTGAGGTGGAGACTTATTGGAGATTTAAACTGAAGATTGGAGTAACTAATACACGGATCTGAGGATGCCCCATGCTGCCCACACAAGGGACATGCATCATCCATTGGTGCATTTGTTGATGGAAGCTCATGCTGATTTTGTCTACCGATGTTTGACTTTATAGATGGCTGCTTATGGCAATGCTTCAGTAACTTGCTGCTGACAGCTCTCATCTTGTTTGCATTTTGACAGAGGGGCACCTGGTCTTGGCTGAGGGCTGTATGGCCTATTTGGTTTCACAGGCTTGTGTGACGATGGGCTGTTATCCCCATTGGAATAACCTGCATAAAATGAGGTCAACCCCTAGTCTTACAGCAGTACTGTGGTGGTTAGCGCTTTTCGTGCGTAGCTTTCAGCTTGTTCTGTGCTTCTCCATATTAAATGTTCCGGACTTTGGACATTTCTCTGGAATTGTATCCAGTTATGGATGTTAATTAATTTCCTGGGGTCCTTCATCACGTGCCGGCCTACTATGCATCTGTAAATGATATTTTGCTATTTATTTAAATTTATTGGTGTTTTATGAGTTTTATTAATTATTTTTTTGTGTATATATTTGAGAATTGATTTATGTTTATAGGTGGAATGTCAAAATAAACCATGTTTCTTTCACATATACTGACCGAGTGCATTTGTGCCATACTTTGGGTACTGTATCTGCTTTACCTAAGGGAAAAAGGGGCAACCAGTCGTGGACTCTTTGCTCAGTGTGCTTAGAGGAATATGGCTACACCTCACTAATGAGGCCCACTGAAGGCCAAAACGATCATCTGGGGTTACTGTGGTCCTTGTTCAGAGAGGAATTGATTGGTATTTTGGCGCTGGACTGACCGTAATAGGCGGGATCAGACTGATATACTACAGGAAATTTCTACTCTGTGAAAATCTTTACTGGGATAAAAAGAAGCTGTACCCAGGTTGTAAATCGCCACAGAACAGGCTAACAATGGCATTGAACTGGTTGCTCGTTCCTGTGAGTGTGCTTCTCTCTGTGTGTATTTAGTCTTCCTAAGGGAAAAAGGGGCAACCAGACGTGGACTCCTTGCTTAGTGTGCATAGAGGAATATGGCTACACCCCACTTATGAGGCCAAATGAAGGCCTGAAATGATCATCTGGGTTTGCTGTGTTGCTTGTTCAGATAGGAATTGCCTGGTATTTCAGCACTGGACTGACCTTAATAGGCGGGATCAGACTGATATACTACAGGAAAGTTCTTCTCTGTGAAAAGCATTATTGGGCTAAAAAGAAGATGCACCCAATGATAAATGATAAATCACCACAGAACAGGCTAGCAATGGTATTGAGCTGGTTGTTCGTTCCTGTGAGTGCGTTTCTTACTAAATGTACTATATGTATTCCATTATCAGTCTGTACAGTCTTTTTATATGCACACTTTATAAAGCAAAAGCTCCTTCTGTGTCAAAAGTGTAAACATATACAAGGGCCAGCGGATTAAAGGGAAATTTTTAATTTGTTTTTGTATTATGATACATTTTATGGATGAATTAGTTTCAAGCTCTGTATTAAAGGGACAGTATACTCCAGATGTTTTATTTTTTAAAAAGATAGATAAATCCCTTTATTACCCATTCCCCATTTTTGCATTAAAAACATGGTTAGACTATACTTTTTATCTTTGTGATTAACTTGTATCTAAGCCTCTGCAAACGGCCCCCTTATTTCAGTTCTTTTCACAGGCTTGCATTTTAGCCTCTCATAAGTAACACCACGGGCGTGATCCCAATGTTATCTATATAGCTGTGAAAACTGTCAAATGCATTCAGATAAGAGGCAGCCTTCAAGGGCTTAGAAATTAGCATATAACCCTACAAAGGTTTAGCTTTCACCTAAGAATACCAAGAGAACAAAGAAAATATGTTGATAAAAGTAAATTGGAAAGTTGTTTAAAAATGCATGCTTTATCTGAATCCTGAAACTTTAATTTTGACTAGACTGTCCCTTTAAAGTAACAAGATTAGTATGTTAGATTTGACCCTATAAGGCTAAAAACATTTCCTAGTTAAATCTATTTGCTTATAAGAGATTTAATAGCAAGTTCATGTTTTACAGGAATGCTTTTCTCACACAAGTGGTTGGATTACATGTTCCAGCAGATAGCTTACTTGGAGAAGATCTTTCAAAACTGAAATTGGGCACCGGCACAGGTATTTAAGACAATCAGAACTACAATTTGTTCTTTATACCATACTCATTACAGCACTTGTAAGAAGAAATATTTTTCCATTGCATACAGCTTTTCCAGTAACTTCCCATGAATTTATTGAGCTTGTCACAATTATAAAAATAAGTTTATGTAGAAATAGAAATAAACAACACAGTATATGCATGAACTGGAAAGTCCTGCTATGAGCTAAACAATTCATGGCCAAGTTCTTAACTTAAATAGTCAAGAGAAGAAAGCTTTGAAAGAACAACAGAACTATTCTGATATAGTGGTGTCTAATTCGGATAAAGGAGGTTCGGTAGTGGTACAGAACAGAGTGGATTATGTTACATAGGCACTGAGACAATTAAATGATGGAGATACTTATGTGACACTAACATACTTTCAACAACTAAATATGTTTCGGAATTAGGGAAACTACTGGGTATCTTTGATTATGAGACCCTGGAATATTTGTTAGTAAGAAACCCAAAATTACCAACAGTTAAGCATCTCCCTGGTAGGCCAATACTAGTGTCAGCCGTATTTGGTCAGTTCAGGATTTAACCCAACTGCTAGCGTGGATATTAAAACACACGCTAGCACACTGAGAAATATCCAGGACGTGACCCACTCAGGAAACAAAATAAGCAGGGTATCAGAACTTCCCAAAAGAATATTAATTCAAAATATCTTCTTGAGGATAGAATTATTTTACAGGAGATAGCGTTCCTTTCTCAGGAAAATAGAAACAAACAAAGCTTATGTCCCTTTAAGCAGGTTGATAGTGGATAAATGAATATGCTTCTTTCTTGCAGGTTTGCAAAAAACTAAGAATGTCCCTTTAAGCAGGTTTATAGCAAACAAAAATAATAATGTCCTTTTAGCAGAAATAAAGCAAACAAAAAATAAAGTCCCTTTAAGCAGGTGTCCGCAAACAAATGTTAATGTCCTTTTAAGCAGGATTGTCAGCAAAGAAATGATAATGTCCTTATTGGCAGGATTAAAGCAAGCAAAGATAATGTCCCTTTAAGCAGGTGTCAGCAAACAAATGATAATGTCCTTTTAAGCAGGATTGTCAGCAAAGAAATGATAATGTCCTTATTAGCAGGGTTAAAGCAAACAAAGATAATGTCCCTTTAAGCAGGTGTCAGCAAACAAATGATAATGTCCTTATTGGCAGGATTAAAGCAAACAAAGATAATGTCCTTTTAAGCAGGTGTCAGTAAACAAATGATAATGTCCTTTTAACCCCTTAATGACCGAGGACGTGCAGGGTACGTCCTCAAAAAAAAGGCAGTTAACGCCTGAGGACGTACCCTGCACGTCCTCGGTGTGGAAAGCAGCTGGAAGCGATCCTGCTCGCTTCCAGCTGCTTTCCGGTTATTGCAGTGATGCCTCGATATGGAGGCATCCTGCAATAACCTGACATGGCCATCCGATGCAGAGAGAGCCACTCTGTGGCCCTCTCTGCACCGGACATCGATGGCCGGTATCGTTGGTGGGTGGGAGCCGACTTGGGAGGCGGGTGGGCGGCCATCGGTGTGCCGTGTGACGTTGAGGGGGGCGGGATCGGGGGCGGGACCGTCGGGGGCGCGCACGGACGCGCGCGCGTGCACGGAGGGTGGCGGGCGGGCGCGTGCACGGGGCGGGAGCGGGTGGGAACCGCTACACTACGGAAAATGAATTAAAAGTTAAAAGTTAAAAGTAGCATAAGCACAACAAAAAAAAACACAAAAAGAGATCGTGGAGGGGTGGGGGGTTGGTTTTTGTGTGGGGGGAAGCTACACTACAGAAACGTTAAAAAAATGTACAACAAAAACATTTTTTCTTATAAACTGGGTACTGGCAGACAGCTGCCAGTACCCAAGATGGCGCCAATTAAGTTAGAGTGGGAGGGTTATAGAGCTGTTTGGGGGGGATCAGTGAGGTTGGGGGCTAAGGGGGGACTTTTACACAGCAGCATATTTAAATATGCTTTTAAAAATACCACCAAAAAACAAATATAGCTTTTATTTTAGTACTGGCAGACTTTCTGCCAGTACTTAAGATGGCGGGGACAATTGTGGGGTGGGGGAGGGAAGAGAGCTGTTTGGGAGGGATCAGGGGGTCTGATGTTTCAGGTGGGAGGCTGAGCTCTACACTAAATCTAATATTAACCCTGCAAGCTCTCTACAAGCTACCTAATTAACCCCTTCACTGCTAGCCATAATACACGTGTGATGCGCAGCGGCATTTAGCGGCCTTCAAAATACCAAAAAGCAATGCCAAAGCCATATATGTCTGCTATTTCTGAACAAAGGGGATCCCAGAGAAGCATTTACAACCATTTGTGCCATAACTGCACAAGCTGTTTGTAAATGATTTCAGTGAGAAACCTAAAATTGTGAAAAATTTTACGTTTTTTTTAATTTGATCGCATTTAGCGGTGAAATGGTGGCATGAAATATACCAAAATGGGCCTAGATCAATACTTGGGGTTGTCTACTACACTACACTAAAGCTAAAATTACCCCAAAAAGCTCCCTACATGCTCCCTAATTAACCCCTTCACTGCTGGGCATAATACACGTGTGGTGCGCAGTGGCATTTAGTGGCATTCTAATTACCAAAAAGCAACACCAAAGCCATATAAGTATGCTATTTCTGAACAAAGGGGATCCCAGAGAAGAATTTACAACCATTTAAGCCATAATTGCACAAGCTGTTTGTAAATAATTTCAGTGAGAAACCTAAAGTTTATGAAAAAATTTGTGAAAAAGTGAACGATTTTTTTTATTTGATCGCATTTGGCGGTGAAATGGTTGCATGAAATATACCAAAATGGGCCTAGATCAATACTTTGGGTTGTCTACTAAAAAAAAATATATACATGTCAATGGATATTCAGAGATTCCTGAAAGATATCAGTGTTCTAATGTAACTAGCGCTAATTTTGAAAAATAATGGCTTGGAAATAGCAAAGTGCTACTTGTATTTATTGCCCTATAACTTGCAAAAAAAGCAAAGAACATGTAAACATTGGGTATTTCTAAACTCAGGACAATATTTAGAAACTATTTAGCATAGGTGTTTTTTGGTGGTTGTAGATATGTAACAGATTTTGGGGGTCAAAGTTAGAAAAAGTGGGTTTTTTTTCAATTTTTCCTCATATTTTATAATTTTTTTTATAGTAAATTATAAGATATGATGAAAATAATGGTATCTTTAGAAAGTCCATTTAATGGCGAGAAAAACGGTATATAATATGTGTGGGTACAGTAAATGAGTAAGAAGAAAATTACAGCTAAACACAAACACAGCAGAAATGTAAAAATAGCCTTGGTCCCAAACGGACAGAAAATGGAAAAGTGCTGTGGTCATTAAGGGGTTAAGCAAGATTGAAAGCAAACAAATGATAAGGTCCTTATTAGCAGGATTAAAGCAAACAAAGATTATGTCCCTTTAAGCAGGTGTCAGCAAACAAATGATAATGTCCTTTTAGGCAGGTTAGCAGGCAATCAAGATTTGGAAGCAAGAGGCATTGGCAAAAACAAAGTTGAGGAGGATAGGGTCAGGTTTCAAAATTGTACTCACTCAGACAGGGACCGGCAGAAGAGAGAGAGAGAAAACAAACGGGCACCGAGTAAATCTCCCGCCGAGATTTTAAAGGCAGAGAGAGGCCGCCACGTCATAGGGGTTGTCAGAGAATGCGTCACGTTGCCTAGCAACGTGACGTAGAACCCCAGAAGAGATCCGGGAGCCGCGGCGACACGGCGATGAACGGTAATTCATGACATCACCCCCCCCTCAAGGACCCCTCCGGGGGACAGGACCAGGCCTAGTAGGGTGGAACTTGTGAAAGGCCTTAATTAAGGCAGGGGCATGCACCTGCCGGGCAGGTTCCCAAGATCGTTCAGTAACAGGATAACCTTTCCAATGAACGAGATAATACAGTTTCTTCCCACGAAGTTTGGAATCCAGGATGTGACTGACCTCAAATTCAGGTAGGCCTTGAACCAAAAGAGGTGGAGGTTTGAGCAGAGGTTTAGAATACCTATTAGATAATACAGGTTTCAAAAGAGATACGTGAAATACCGGATGGGCTTTGAGGGTCTTGGGCAGAGCAATTCGGTAAGCAGTAGGACATACTTGACCCAGTATTCGGAAAGGACCCACATATCGTGGCCCCAATTTGGTGGAAGGCTGTTTGAGGCGAAGATGACGTGAAGAAACCCAAACCTTATCGCCAGGCCGATATTTGGGAGCCCTCCGTCGCCGAAGATCAGAATAGAACTTATAACGTTCAGAAGCCTTGGAAAGAAGAAGGTGTATTTTCTTCCAATGACGAGTTAACCTCCTGGCGGATAGATCAGAAGCAGGATTTTCAGTGGAAGAGGTGTGTAGAGGAAACGTTCTGGGTTGAAATCCATAGGCTGCATGAAAAGGAGAGGTCCGAAGAGAGGAGTTGTAACGTGTGTTATGAGCCAATTCTGCTAGTGGAAGGTAACCAGTCCAATTAGAATGATGATGATCCACATAATGCCTCAAATAAGTTTCAAGGCACTGGTTAACCCTTTCGGTTTGGCCATTAGACTCCGGATGATGTGACGTAGACAAAGAGATAGTTGTTCCAAAGTGTTTGCAGAGTGATCTCCAAAACCGAGAAACAAACTGTACTCCTCTATCCGAAACAATGTTCAGAGGGAAGCCATGTAATCTCACAATGTGTAAGAGAAAAAGTTCGGAAAGTCTTTTGGCAGATGGTAAACCAGGTAAAGGAATGAAGTGAGCTGTCTTAGTGAACCTGTCAACAACCACCCAGATAGTGTTGTTTCCAGCTGAAAGAGGAAGATCGGTAATAAAATCCATGGATAAATGGGTCCAAGGCTGATGAGGAATGGGTAACGGTTGAAGCAAACCGGAGGGAAGTTGACGAGGAGTCTTATTGCTGGCACACTGTGTACATACTGAGACATAATCTGTAACATCTTGAGACAGAGTAGGCCACCAGACATGTTGCTTGAGCTTTCGAGCGGTGTTACTGATGCCAGGATGTCCAGAGAGAGGACTGTCATGAGCCCAATATAGAATCTTGGAACGAAGACGTTTAGGAACAAAGAGTAGGCCATCAGGAGGTTTGCAAGACAAAGGAAGATCCTTTTGAGCAGATTGTAAGTCATGTAACCACGAGGTTGATAACTGGGCTAAGACTTTATGAGGTTGAAGTATGGTACCAGTTTCAGGAGTTGAAGTGTCTTGAAATTGTCTGGAAAGGGCGTCAGCCTTGATGTTCTTAGAACCGGGAATATAAGACAGATTGTAATGAAAACGTGAGAAGAACAGAGACCAACGTGCTTGTCTGGAGTTCAGTCGTTTGGCCGTTTGAAGATAGAGAAGGTTTTTATGATCTGTGAGTATAGTAAACGGCAAAGAAGTGCCTTCCAACCAATGCCTCCATTCATCCAGTGCCATTTTAATAGCAAGTAACTCCTTATTACCTACATCATAATTTAATTCAGAAGGAGAAAATTTCTTGGAGAAGAATCCCACAGGGTGGATCTTTCCTGTGTCAGGTATACGTTGGGAAAGAACAGCCCCAGCAGCAACTGATGAAGCATCCACTTCAAGAATAAATTGAAAATCCGGATTTGGGTGACGCAGGATAGGTGCAGAAGAGAAAGCTTTTTTGAGAGAATCAAAAGCTTCAACAGCTTCAGGAGGCCAATCTTTACAGTTTTGTCCTTTCCTAGTGAGAGACGAAAGAGGTGACGTTATAGTAGCAAAACCTTTGATGAATTTCCTGTAATAACTGGCAAATCCCAGGAAACGTTGCAGAGCTTTAAGAGAATCAGGTTTAGGCCACTCCAAAATGGCAGAGAGTTTAGCTGGATCCATTTCAAATCCTGATTCAGAGATTACATATCCCAAAAAGGGAATGGACCTTTGATGAAAAGAACATTTCTCCAGTTTGGCAAATAGATGGTTATCTCTTAAACGTTGAAGTACTTTCCTGACGTGATGTATATGATCTTGGTAGTTCTGAGAAAAAATTAATATATCGTCAAGGTAAATGATAACAAAAATATTCAAGAAATCCCGAAAAATCTCATTCACGAAGTGTTGAAAAACAGCAGGGGCATTACACAGCCCAAACGGCATGACAAGATACTCATAATGCCCAAATCGAGTGTTAAAGGCTGTCTTCCACTCATCACCCTTGCGCATACGGATAAGATTGTATGCTCCACGGAGATCGAGCTTGGTAAAAATGGTGGAACCTTGAAGATATGTGAATAATTCAGGTATTAGGGGTAAAGGATAACTGTTCTTGATGGTGATTTGATTTAACCCTCTGTAATCGATACAAGGTCGCAGTCCGCCATCCTTCTTTCCCACAAAGAAGAACCCAGCCCCTACAGGAGAAGAGGAGGGTCGAATGAATCCTCTGGCCAAATTATCTTTGATATATTCTTCCAAGGCTACATTTTCAGGCCTAGAAAGTGGGTAAGTTTTGCCTCGAGGATAAGGAGCTCCAGGGAGAAGATCAATAGGGCAATCAAATGAACGGTGAGGAGGAAGACGTTCTGCTTCTTTTTTAGAAAAGACATCGACAAAATCTTGATACTGCGTAGGTAGAGGACCAGAAGTATCGGTAGTAAGAGCAATAGTGAGTGGTATTTTAGTAAGTGGTTGAAGACAGTTAGTATGGCAAGATAATCCCCAGGAGGTGAGTTCACCATGGGTCCAAGAAAAGGTAGGATTATGTAACTGAAGCCACGGAAGACCCAGGATTATGGGAAATTGAGGAGTAGTAATCACATCAAAACATATCCTCTCACAATGAAGTACTCCGACAGAAAAAAGTATGGGTATAGTAGTAAACTGGATGAGTCCGGAACCCAAAGGATCTCCACTAACAGTAGAGACGGAAACTGAAAACTTCTTTCTTAGTAAGGGAATAGTGTGAGTGGACACAAAAGTGGAGTCAATGAACACTCCTCCAGCACCAGAATCAATAAGAGCTTGGGTATGAATCTTGTTTTCACCCAATTGAAGGGTTACAGGAACAAAGAGTTTATTAAAGAGGGAATGAACATGTTTTTGGCTTAACTTAGTTCCCTGGACAGAAGCTAAGCCCTGGCTTTTACTGGCCTGGTAGGACAATCCCTTAATAAATGCCCTTTAAGGCCACAGTATAGACACAGGCCAAGAGAACGTCTTCTCAAACGCTCAGTTTCGGTTAATTTTATGGTTCCTACTTCCATAGGTTCAGCTTGATCAGGAGAAGGAGAGGCAGTTGTTACCGGGTTAGAAAAACGAGGAGCCAGACGAAAAGGAGTTCGAGTTGAGGACCTCTGATTTCTTTCTCTTTCTTGTTGGCGTTCACGGTATCTAGAATCAAGACTGATGCAAAGATTTATTAAGGCTTCTAGGGAGTCTGGAAGTTCCCGATACACCAATTCATCTTTGAGACGTTCTGAAAGTCCTTTGCGAAAAGCTGCTCTAAGAGCTCCCTGATTCCAATTAGTTTCAGATGCAAGAGTGCGGAACTCAATGGCATATTGAGACACTGATTGACCACCCTGACGTAGGTCTAATAGAGAAGCTTCAGCAGCGGAAGTCCTTCCAGGTTTGTCAAACACGTTAGAAAAAACAGAAAGAAAAGCATCCACATCCTGAAGTATAAGATCATCTTTTTCTAACAGAGGTGATACCCAGGCCAAAGCTCTTCCTTTCATTAAGGAAATAAGGAATGTAATCCGAGATGAGGGAGTAGCAAAAAGGGTAGGACTGTTACGAAAGTGAAGTCGACATTGATTCAAAAAACCCCTACAATCTTCAGGATTCCCATCATATTTATCTGGAAGAGGAATCCTAGGACTCAAATGTCCTTGTGATTGGTTGTTGGGAATAGGAGGAGAGGATGCCTCAATGTTAGGATTGGGAGGAATAGGAGCAACCAAGCTCTGTAATAATGTAGTGATTTGATCCAGCTTAGTATCCAAGGATTGCAAGTGGGTAGCATGAGATCCCAGTAACTGTCCCTGGTGAGTCACGGCCATGGATAATTCAGTGGGGTCCATTTATGGCCCGTTTGTAATGTCAGCCGTATTTGGTCAGTTCAGGATTTAACCCAACTGCTAGCGTGGATATTAAAACACACGCTAGCACACTGAGAAATATCCAGGACGTGACCCACTCAGGAAACAAAATAAGCAGGGTATCAGAACTTCCCAAAAGAATATTAATTCAAAATATCTTCTTGAGGATAGAATTATTTTACAGGAGATAGCGTTCCTTTCTCAGGAAAATAGAAACAAACAAAGCTTATGTCCCTTTAAGCAGGTTGATAGTGGATAAATGAATATGCTTCTTTCTTGCAGGTTTGCAAAAAACTAAGAATGTCCCTTTAAGCAGGTTTATAGCAAACAAAAATAATAATGTCCTTTTAGCAGAAATAAAGCAAACAAAAAATAAAGTCCCTTTAAGCAGGTGTCCGCAAACAAATGTTAATGTCCTTTTAAGCAGGATTGTCAGCAAAGAAATGATAATGTCCTTATTGGCAGGATTAAAGCAAGCAAAGATAATGTCCCTTTAAGCAGGTGTCAGCAAACAAATGATAATGTCCTTTTAAGCAGGATTGTCAGCAAAGAAATGATAATGTCCTTATTAGCAGGGTTAAAGCAAACAAAGATAATGTCCCTTTAAGCAGGTGTCAGCAAACAAATGATAATGTCCTTATTGGCAGGATTAAAGCAAACAAAGATAATGTCCTTTTAAGCAGGTGTCAGTAAACAAATGATAATGTCCTTTTAAGCAAGATTGAAAGCAAACAAATGATAAGGTCCTTATTAGCAGGATTAAAGCAAACAAAGATTATGTCCCTTTAAGCAGGTGTCAGCAAACAAATGATAATGTCCTTTTAGGCAGGTTAGCAGGCAATCAAGATTTGGAAGCAAGAGGCATTGGCAAAAACAAAGTTGAGGAGGATAGGGTCAGGTTTCAAAATTGTACTCACTCAGACAGGGACCGGCAGAAGAGAGAGAGAGAAAACAAACGGGCACCGAGTAAATCTCCCGCCGAGATTTTAAAGGCAGAGAGAGGCCGCCACGTCATAGGGGTTGTCAGAGAATGCGTCACGTTGCCTAGCAACGTGACGTAGAACCCCAGAAGAGATCCGGGAGCCGCGGCGACACGGCGATGAACGGTAATTCATGACAACTAGGAGAAAAACATAATTTATGTAAGAACTTACCTGATAAATTCATTTCTTTCATATTAGCAAGAGTCCATGAGCTAGTGACGTATGAGATATACATTCCTACCAGGAGGGGCAAAGTTTCCCAAACCTCAAAATGCCTATAAATACACCCCTCACCACACCCACAATTCAGTTTAACGAATAGCCAAGAAGTGGGGTGATAAGAAAAGAGCGAAAGCATCAAAATAAGGAATTGGAATAATTGTGCTTTATACAAAAAAAATCATAACCACCACAAAAAAGGGTGGGCCTCATGGACTCTTGCTAATATGAAAGAAATGAATTTATCAGGTAAGTTCTTACATAAATTATGTTTTCTTTCATGTAATTAGCAAGAGTCCATGAGCTAGTGACGTATGGGATAATAAATACCCAATATGTGGAACTTCCACGCAAGAGTCACTAGAGAGGGAGGGATAAAATAAAGACAGCCAATTCCGCTGAAAAATAATAATCCACAACCCAAAACAAAAGTTTTAATCTCAATAATGAAAAAAACTGAAATTATAAGCAGAAGAATCAAACTGAAACAGCTGCCTGAAGTACTTTTCTACCAAAAACTGCTTCAGAAGAAGAAAACACATCAAAATGGTAGAATTTAGTAAAAGTATGCAAAGAAGACCAAGTTGCTGCTTTGCAAATCTGATCAACAGAAGCTTCATTCCTAAACGCCCAGGAAGTAGAAACTGACCTAGTAGAATGAGCCGTAATCCTTTGAGGCGGAGATTTACCCGACTCTACATAAGCATGATGAATCAAAGACTTTAACCAAGACGCCAAAGAAATGGCGGAGGCCTTCTGACCTTTTCTGGACACAGAAAAGATAACAAATAGACTAGAAGTCTTTCTAAAATCTTTAGTAGCCTCAACATAATATTTCAAAGCTCTTACTACATCCAAAGAATGTAAAGATCTCTACTTTGAATTCTTAGGATTAGGACACAATGAAGGAACAACAATTTCTCTACTAACGTTGTTAGAATTCACAACCTTAGGTAAAAATTTAAATGAAGTCCGCAACACTGCCTTATCCTGATGAAAAATCAGAAAAGGAGATTCACAAGAAAGAGCAGATAACTCAGAAACTCTTCTAGCAGAAGAGATTGCCAAAAGGAACAGAACTTTCCAAGAAAGTAATTTAATGTCCAGAGAATGCTTCTGTCTGCCAAATATACTTACATAGCTTCTAATAAGATTGGGATAAACATCTCGCAATAATATGAGCTTATATTTGTGCTGCAAAAACAAATATACTTCTATCTGCTAAATATACTTACATAGTTCAAATAAAATTGGGAGATAAAGATGGGTAGGTGTGTGGTTTATGACGTGTTGGTGAAGGGGCAGCGTCTCAGACTGATCAATATATACGGTCCCCAAAGCCTGTACAAAACAATGAACATCAGGAAGATTAGCAATCTTTCTGTGAAAAAGAACAGAAAGAGCAGAGATTTGACCTTTCAAGGAACTTGCAGACAAACCTTTATCCAAACCATCCTGAAGAAACTGTAAAATTCTAGGAATTCTAAAAGAATGCCATGAGAATTTATGAGAAGAACACCAAGAAATGTAAGTCTTCCAGACTCGATAATAAATCCTCCTAGACACAAATTTACGAGCCTGTAACATAGTATTAATTACTGAGTCAGAGAAGGGCCTTGAGATAGAAGGTCTGGTCTTAACAGAAGTGTCCAAGGTTGGCAACTTGCCATCCGAACGAGATCCGCATACCAAAACCTGTGAGGCCATGCTGGAGCCACCAGCAGTACAAACGAATGTTCCATTAGAATTTTGGAAATCACTTTTGGAAGAAGAACTAGAGGCGGAAAGATATAGGCAGGATGATAATTCCAAGGAAGCTACAACGCGTCCACTGCTTCCGTCTGAGGATCCCTGGATCTGGACAGATATCTGGGAAGTTTCTTGTTTAGATGAGAGGCCATCAGATCTATTTCTGGAAGTCCCCAGATTTGAACAATCTGAAGAAATACCTCTGGGTGAAGGGACCATTCGCCCGGATGTAACGTCTGGCGACTGAGATAATCCGCTTCCCAATTGTCTATACCTGGGATGTGAACCGCAGAGATTAGACAGGAGCTGGATTCCGCCCATACAAGTATCCGAGATACTTCTTTCATAGCCTGAGGACGGTGAGTCCTACCCTGATGATTGACATATGCCACGGTTGTGACATTGTCTGTCTGAAAACAAATAAACGATTCTCTCTTCAGAAGAGGCCAGAACAGAAGAGCTCTGAAAATCGCACGGAGTTCCAAAATGTTGATTGGTAATCTCGCCTCCTGAGATTCGCAAACCCCCTGCGCTGTCAGAGATCCCCATACAGCTCCCCAACCTGACAAACTCGCATCTGTTGAGATCACAGTCCAGGTTGGACGAACAAAAGAAGCCCCTTGAACTAAACGATGGTGATCTATCCACCACGTCAGAGAGTGTCGTACATTGGGATTTAAGGATATTAATTGTGATATCTTTGTATAATCCCTGCACCATTGGTTCAGCATACAAAGCTGAAGAGGTCGCATGTGAAAACGAGCAAAGGGGATCGCGTCCGATGCAGCATTCATGAGACCTAGAATTTCCATGCATAAAGCTACCGAAGGGAATGATTGAGACTGAAGGTTTCGACAGGCTGAAACCAATTTCAGACATCTCTTTTCTGTTACAGACAAGGTCATGGACACTGAATCTATTTGAAAACCCAAAAAGGTTACCTGAGTCTGAGGAATCAATGAACTCTTTGATAAATTGATCCTCCAACCATGTCTTTGAAGAAACGACACAAGTTGATTTGTATGAGATTCTGCAGAATGTGAAGATTGAGCAAATACCAAGATATCGTCCAAATAAGGAAATACTGCAATACCCTGTTCTCTGATTACAGAGAGAAGGGCACCGAGAACCTTTGAAAAGATCCTTGGAGCTGTTGCTAGGCCAAACGGAAGGGCCACAAACTGGTAATGCTTGTCTAGAAAAGAGAATCTCAGAAACTGGAAGTGATCTGGATGAATCGGAATATGAAGATATGCATCCTGTAAATCTATTGTGGACATATAATGCCCTTGCTGAACAAAAGGCAGAATAGTCCTTATAATTACCATTTTGAATGTTGGTATCCTTACATAAAGATTCAATATCTTTAGATCCAGAACTGGTCTGAAGGAATTCTCCTTCTTTGGTACAATGAATAGATTTGAGTAAAACCCCAGACCCTGTTCCAAAACTGGAACTGGCACAATTACTCCAGCCAACTCTAGATCTGAAACACATTTCAGAAATGCCTGAGCCTTCACTGGGTTTATTGGAATGCGAGAGAGAAAAAATCTCTTCGCAGGCGGCCTTACCTTGAAACCTATTCTGTACCCTTGTGAAATAATGTTCTGAATCCAAAGACTGTGAATCGAATTGATCCAAATGTCTTTGAAAAATCGTAACCTGCCCCCTACCAGCTGTGCTGGAACGAGGGCCGCACCTTCATGTGGACTTGGGAGCTGGTTTTGACTTTCTAAAAGGCTTGGATTTATTCCAGATTGGAGAAGGTTTCCAAACAGAAACCGTTCCTTTAGGGGAAGGGTCAGGCTTCTGTTCCTTATTCTGACGAAAGGAACGAAAACCATTAGCAGCCCTATATTTACCTTTAGATTTTTTGTCCTGAGGCAAAAAAGTTCCTTTCCCCCCAGTAACAGTTGAAATAATAGAATCCAACTGAGAACCAAATAATTTATTACCTTGGAAAGAAAGCGAAAGCAAAGTTGACTTAGAAGACATATCTGCATTCCAAGTTTTAAGCCATAAAGCTCTTCTAGCTAAAATAGCTAAAGACATATACCTGACATCAACTCTAGGGATTTTGTCCCAAAACTCTAATCTGTCAGATGGCACAGGATACAATTTTTTAAACCTTTGAGAAGGAGTAAATGAAGTACCCAGATTATTCCATTCCCTAGAAATTACTTCAGAAATAGCATCAGTTACAGGAAAACTTCTGGAATAACTATAGGAGGTTTAAAAACCGAATTTAAACGCTTAGTAGATTTAGTATCAAGAGGACTAGATTCCTCCATTTCTAATGCGATTAAAACTTCTTTAAGTAAAGAGCGAATAAATTCCATTTTAAATAAATATGAAGATTTATCAGTGTCAATATCTGAGACAGAATCCTCTGAACCAGAAAAATCCTCATCAGAAACAGACAAATCAGAATGATGACGGTCATTTAAAAAGTCATCTGAAAAATGAGAAGTTTTAAAAGACCTTTTACGTTTACTGGAAGGAGGAATAACAGACATAGCCTTCCTAATAGATTTAGAAACAAATTATTTTATATTAACAGGAACATCCTGAGTATTAGATGTTGAGGGAACAACAACAGGTAATGGTATATTACTAATGGAAATACTATCTGCATTAGCAAGTTTATCATGACATTCATCACAAACTACAGCCGGAGGAACAGTTAACACAAGTTTACAACAAATGCACTTAACTTTGGTAGAACCAGCATCAGGCAGCGTCTTTCCAGAAGTAGATTCTGATCCAGGGTCAATTTGAGACATCTTGCAATATGTAAAAGAAAAAACAACATATAAAGCAAAATTATCAAATTCCTTAAATGACAGTTTCAGGAATGGGAAAAAATGCCAATGAACAAGCCTCTAGCAACCAGAAGCAATGAAAAATGAGACTGAAATAATGTGAAAAAAAGGTGGAGACAAGAATGACGCCCACATTATTGGCGCCTTAAATTTTTTGGCGCCAAGAATGACGCAACATCCAGTGACGCCGACATTTTTGGCGCAAAAACGTCAAAAAAATGACGCAATCACGAACAACTTCTGGCATCAAGTATGACGCCGGAAATGACCAAAAGAAAAAAGAAATTGCGCCAAAAAAGTCCGCGCCAAGAATGACGCAATAAATTGAAGCATTTTCAGCCCCCGCGAGCCTAACAGCACACAGGGAAAAAGGTCAATTTGAAACAATTTTTAAGGTAAGAAAAAAATGATTATTCATATGCATTATCCCAAATAATGAAACTGACTGTCTGAAATAAGGAATATTGATCATCCTGAATCATGGCAAATATAAGTTTAAAGACATATATTTAGAACTTTATATATAAAGTGCCCAACCATAGCTTAGAGTGTCACAAAAAATAAGACTTACTTACCCCAGGACACTCATGTACATATAGTAGATAGCCAAACCAGTACTGAAACGAGAATCAGTAGAGGTAATGGTATATAAGAGTATATCGTCGATCTGAAAAGGGAGGTAAGAGATGAATCTCTACGACCGATAACAGAGAACCTATGAAATAGATCCCGTAGAAGGAGACCATTGAATTCAAATAGGCAATACTCTCTTCACATCCCTCTGACATTCACTGCACTCTGAGAGGAAAACCGGGCTCCAGCCTGCTGCGAAGCGCATATCAACGTAGAATCTAGCACAAACTTACTTCACCACCTCCACGGGAGGCAAAGTTTGTAAAACTGAATTGTGGGTGTGGTGAGGGGTGTATTTATAGGCATTTTGAGGTTTGGGAAACTTTGCCCCTCCTGGTAGGAATGTATATCCCATACGTCACTAGCTCATGGACTCTTGCTAATTACATGAAAGAAAAGGGGGAATGGGTAGATAGCCATTTACAGACAATAGTTCAAAATATACCAGGATACCTAAAGGATACAAATCACTTATTGAAAATGAAGGGTGGGAAACCCAACTGTAAACAATAGATGTGGTCTCCCCCTTTACTCATGTATACCTCATACTAATGGCTTAAAAGCCTTGAGAGAAATGTTAAAAATACATATGTTGTATGATTAATTATTTATCGAATATATGATGTATACAGTGAGATTTGTGTTAACCCATAATTATTTTGTTTTCAAGTGCGATTTCTGCCTTCTGAAACAGAAATACAATTTACTTTTTTCTGATAAAGACATACGGCTAGATTACGAGTCTTGCGTTATGAGTAAAAAAGCCAATCAGCCAATAGAATGCAAGCTCAATCCTATTGGCTGATTGGATCAGCCAATAGGATTGAAGTTCAATCCTATTGGCTGATTGCTTCAGTCAATAGGATTTTTTTCAACCTTAATTCTGATTGGCTGATAGAATTCTATCAGCCAATCGGAATCTAAGGGACGCCATCTTGGATGACGTCATTTAAAGGAACCTTCATTAAGCAAGAAGAAGTCGGAAGAAGAGGATGCTCCGCGCCGGATGTCTTGAAGATGGAGCCGCTCCGCGCCGGATGTCTTGAAGATAGAAGATGCCGTCTGGGTAAAGACTTCTGCCCGTCTGGAGGACCACTTCTGCCCGCCTGGAGCACCACTTCTGCTGGCTTCGTTGAGGACATCTTGCCACTTGGATGAAGACTACTCCCGGAAAGTGGATCTTTGGGGGTTAGTGTTAGGATTTTTTAAGGGTGTATTGGGTGGGTTTTATTTTTAGGTTTGGGCTTTGGGCCACAATAGAGCTAAATGCCCTTTTCAGGGCAATGCCCATAAAATGCCCTTTTCAGGGCAATGGGAAGCTTAGGATTTTTTAGTTAGGGTTTTATTTGGGGGTTGGTTGTGTGGGTGGTGGGTTTTACTGTTGGGGGAGTTGTTTGTATTATTTTTTTTACACTGGTAAAAGAGCTGATTTCTTTGGGGCAATGCCCCGCAAAAGGCCCTATTGGTAGTTTAGTTTAGGCTAGGTTTTTTTTTATTTTGGGTGGGCTTTTTTTTATTTTGATAGGGCTATTAGATTAGGTGTAATTAGTTTAAAGATCTTGTAATTTGTTTTTTATTTTCTGTAATTTAGTGTTTTGTTTTTTTTGTAATTTAGTCAATTGTTTTGAATTTAGTTAATTGTATTTAATTTTGGGAATTTATTTAATTGTAGTGTAGTGTTAGGTGTTAGTGTAACTTAGGTTAGGTTTTATTTTACAGGTAAATTTGTATTTATTTTAGCTAATTAGTTAGTAAATAGTTAATAACTATTTAGTAACTATTCTACTTAGTTAAAATAAATACAAACTTGCCTGTAAAATAAAAATAAACCCTAAGCTAGCTACAATGTGACTATTAGTTATATTGTAGCTATCTTAGGGTTTATTTTATAGGTAAGTTAGTTTTAAATAGGAATTATTTAGTTAATTATAGGAATTTTTATTTATTTTAATTATATTTAAGTTAAGGGGTGTTAGGGTTAGGGTTAGACTTAGGTTTAGGGGTTAATAAATTTAGTATAGTGGCGGCAACGTTGGGGGCTGCAGATTAGGGGTTACTAAATGTAGGTAGGTGGCGGCGATGTTAGGGATGGCAGATTAGGGGTTAATATGTTTTTTATAGTGGCAGCGACATTGGGGGCGGGAGATTAGGGATTAATAAATATAATGTAGGGGTTGGCGATGTTGGGGGCAACAGATTAGGGGTTAATAAATATAATGTAGGTGGTGGCGATGTCCGGAGCAGCAGATTAGGGGTTAATAAGTATAATGTAGGTGTCGGGGGCAGCAGATTAGGGGTTAATAAGTGTAAGATTAGGATTTAGACTCGGGGTTCATGTTAGGGTGTTAGGTGTAAACATAAAATGTGTTTCCCCATAGAAATCAATGGGGCTGTGTTACAGAGCTTTACGCTGCTTTTTGGCAGGTGTTAGACTTTTTTTCAGCCGGCTCTGCTCTCCCCATTGATGTCAATAGCGGGAGAGGGGTAAAAAAACTCAATTTTGGCGCAAAGAATGACACATTATGCAAAAGGAAGTTAAAAAATGTTGACGCAAAACTAAAAACAGGAATTGACGCAACTTGCGTCATAACAGACGCAACTTCATGCCAAAACAACTAGCATCAACAAAGACGCAGGAAATGACATTTGCGCCATCAAAGGCGCAACTTTGCAGCAAAAAAATTTTGCGTCAAGAATAACGCAATAAATAACAGCATTTTGCGTCTTCGCGAGCCTAGATTTGCCTGCAAAAAAATTAGAGAAACAAGTCAATTTAGAAAAAGACTGCGCCCCAGGTAAGAGAAAAAGTTTAAATAAACTTCCCAAACATTATTTCTATACTGAAACTGTTTAGACTGCAAAGGGAAATATACATAGACCTGACTCATGGCAAATATAAGTAAAAACATATATTTAAAACTTTCCTATTGAGCAAAAAACAAGCGCAAGCCCATATCAAGGTAGACGTTATATGCTTTATTCCACACACTGTGGTTAAAAACACTTACACGATAGAAAAGGTAACAAGCCTGTATCCCAATCAGGGAAGAATAGGGAAACGTATTGGCAGCTTGGTTCAAATTCCGGTCTCTAGTAACTTTCACTGAGTAGATCACAAGTTTTTTCCTACTGTTCGTTAGTTTCAATGGAGCACCACAAGCCTTGCTGTAGTGTAGACACTTTTATTATTTATTATTGATTTTGTTATCTGCATACCTGGTTAAAATTTCTGCCACCCCCCTCTTCTTCTAGTTGCGCTGCTAATACTGTGTTTTGAGTATATTTAAAACTTTATATTAATACATAAAGCGCCAAACCATAGCTGAGAGTGTCTTAAATAATGATACATACTTACCGAGACACCCATCCACATATAGCAGATAGCCAAACCAGTACTGAAAACTATCAGCAGAGGTAATGGTATATAAGAGTATACCGTCGATCTCAAAAGGGAGGTAGGAGATGAATCCCTACGACCGATAACAGAGAACCCTTAAAAAGATTTCCTGTGAGAGAAACCATAAAAACAATAGGTGATACTCTCTTCATATCCCTCTGACAAACAATGTACTCTGAGAGGAATTGGGCTTCAGAATGCTTAGAAGCGCTTATCATATAAGAAATCATAAAAATCAAGTACAATATTACTTCACCACCTTCATAGGAGGCAACGTTTGTAAAACTGGGTTGTGGGTGTGGTGGGAGGTGTATTTATAGGCATTTTGAGGTTTGGGAAACTTTGCCCCCTCCTGGTAGGAATGTATATCCCATACGTCACTAGCTCATGGACTCTTGCCACTTACATGAAATATATATATATATATATATATATATACACACAGCATATACAGTATATATATATATATATATATATATATATAAAGACACATACACACAGCATATATATTTACAGTATATATATATATATATATATATATATATATATATGCAGTATCTCACAAAAGTGAGTACACCCCTTACATTTTTGTAAATATTTTATTATATCTTTTCATGTGACAACACTGAAGAAATTACACTTTGCTACAATGTAAAGTAGTAAGTGTACAGCCTGTATAACAGTGTAAATTTTATGTCCCCTCAAAAAACAACACACAGCCATTCATGTCTAAACCGTTGGCAACAAAAGTGAGTACACCCCTAAGTGGAAATGTCCAAATTGGGCCCAATTAGTCATTTTTGAACTTCCAGTGACCAGTATGAGAGAGTGTGAGAGCGATAACACCAAATTTAACACACATGCTCCCTATTCACACCTGAGACCTTGTAACACTAACGAGTCACATGACAGTTCATCGAGGGAACCATGAATGCGTCCCCGGTGTCATGTGACTCGTTAGTGTTACAAGGTCTCAGTTGTGAATAGGGAGCAGGTGTGTTAAATTTGGTCTTATCGCTCTCACACTCTCTCATACTGGTCACTGGAAGTTTAACATGGCACCTCATGGCAAAGAACTCTCTGAGGATCTGAAGAAAAACATAATTTATGTAAGAACTTACCTGATAAATTCATTTCTTTCATATTAACAAGAGTCCATGAGCTAGTGACGTATGGGATATACATTCCTACCAGGAGGGGCAAAGTTTCCCAAACCTTAAAATGCCTATAAATACACCCCTCACCACACCCACAAATCAGTTTAACGAATAGCCAAGAAGTGGGGTGATAAGAAAAAAAGTGCGAAGCATACAAAATAAGGAATTGGAATAATTGTGCTTTATACAAAAAAATCATAACCACCACAAAAAAGGGTGGGCCTCATGGACTCTTGTTAATATGAAAGAAATGAATTTATCAGGTAAGTTCTTACATAAATTATGTTTTCTTTCATGTAATTAACAAGAGTCCATGAGCTAGTGACGTATGGGATAATGACTACCCAAGATGTGGATCTTTCCACACAAGAGTCACTAGAGAGGGAGGGATAAAATAAAGACAGCCAATTCCTGCTGAAAATAATCCACACCCAAAATAAAGTTTAATAAAAAACATAAGCAGAAGATTCAAACTGAAACCGCTGCCTGAAGAACTTTTCTACCAAAAACTGCTTCAGAAGAAGAAAATACATCAAAATGGTAGAATTTAGTAAAAGTATGCAAAGAGGACCAAGTTGCTGCTTTGCAGATCTGGTCAACTGAAGCTTCATTCCTAAACGCCCAGGAAGTAGAAACTGACCTAGTAGAATGAGCTGTAATTCTTTGAGGCGGAATTTTACCCGACTCAACATAGGCAAGATGAATTAAAGATTTCAACCAAGATGCCAAAGAAATGGCAGAAGCTTTCTGGCCTTTCCTAGAACCGGAAAAGATAACAAATAGACTAGAAGTCTTACGAAAAGATTTCGTAGCTTCAACATAATATTTCAAAGCTCTAACAACATCCAAAGAATGCAATGATTTCTCCTTAGAATTCTTAGGATTAGGACATAATGAAGGAACCACAATTTCTCTACTAATGTTGTTGGAATTCACAACTTTAGGTAAAAATTCAAAAGAAGTTCGCAACACCGCCTTATCCTGATGAAAAATCAGAAAAGGAGACTCACACGAAAGAGCAGATAATTCAGAAACTCTTCTAGCAGAAGAGATGGCCAAAAGGAACAAAACTTTCCAAGAAAGAAATTTAATGTCCAATGAATGCATAGGTTCAAACGGAGGAGCTTGAAGAGCTCCCAAAACCAAATTCAAACTCCATGGAGGAGAAATTGACTTAATGACAGGTTTTATACGAACCAAAGCTTGTACAAAACAATGAATATCAGGAAGAATAGCAATCTTTCTGTGAAAAAGAACAGAAAGAGCGGAGATTTGTCCTTTCAAAGAACTCGCGGACAAACCCTTATCTAAACCATCCTGAAGAAACTGTAAAATTCTCGGTATTCTAAAAGAATGCCAAGAAAAATGATGAGAAAGACACCAAGAAATATAAGTCTTCCAGACTCTATAATATATCTCTCGAGATACAGATTTACGAGCCTGTAACATAGTATTAATCACGGAGTCAGAGAAACCTCTATGACCAAGAATCAAGCGTTCAATCTCCATACCTTTAAATTTAAGGATTTCAGATCCGGATGGAAAAAAGGACCTTGAGACAGAAGGTCTGGTCTTAACGGAAGAGTCCATGGTTGGCAAGATGCCATCCGGACAAGATCCGCATACCAAAACCTGTGAGGCCATGCCGGAGCTATTAGCAGAACAAACGAGCATTCCCTCAGAATCTTGGAGATTACTCTTGGAAGAAGAACTAGAGGCGGAAAGATATAGGCAGGATGATACTTCCAAGGAAGTGATAATGCATCCACTGCCTCCGCCTGAGGATCCCGGGATCTGGACAGATACCTGGGAAGTTTCTTGTTTAGATGAGAGGCCATCAGATCTATCTCTGGGAGCCCCCACATTTGAACAATCTGAAGAAATACCTCTGGGTGAAGACACCATTCGCCCGGATGCAACGTTTGGCGACTGAGATAATCCGCTTCCCAATTGTCTACACCTGGGATATGAACCGCAGAGATTAGACAGGAGCTGGATTCCGCCCAAACCAAAATTCGAGATACTTCTTTCATAGCCAGAGGACTGTGAGTCCCTCCTTGATGATTGATGTATGCCACAGTTGTGACATTGTCTGTCTGAAAACAAATGAACGATTCTCTCTTCAGAAGAGGCCAAAACTGAAGAGCTCTGAAAACTGCACGGAGTTCCAAGATATTGATCGGTAATCTCACCTCCTGAGATTCCCAAACTCCTTGTGCCGTCAGAGATCCCCACACAGCTCCCCAACCTGTGAGACTTGCATCTGTTGAAATTACAGTCCAGGTCGGAAGAACAAAAGAAGCCCCCTGAATTAAACGATGGTGATCTGTCCACCACGTTAGAGAGTGCCGAACAATCGGTTTTAAAGATATTAATTGATATATCTTCGTGTAATCCCTGCACCATTGGTTCAGCATACAGAGCTGAAGAGGTCGCATGTGAAAACGAGCAAAGGGGATCGCGTCCGATGCAGCAGTCATAAGACCTAGAATTTCCATGCATAAGGCTACCGAAGGGAATGATTGAGACTGAAGGTTTCGACAGGCTGTAATCAATTTTAGACGTCTCTTGTCTGTTAAAGACAAAGTCATGGACACTGAATCTATCTGGAAACCCAGAAAGGTTACCCTTGTTTGAGGAATCAAAGAACTCTTTGGTAAATTGATCCTCCAACCATGATCTTGAAGAAACAACACAAGTCGATTCGTATGAGACTCTGCTAAATGTAAAGACGGAGCAAGTACCAAGATATCGTCCAAATAAGGAAATACCACAATACCCTGTTCTCTGATTACAGACAGAAGGGCACCGAGAATCTTTGTGAAAATTCTTGGAGCTGTAGCAAGGCCAAACGGTAGAGCCACAAATTGGTAATGCTTGTCTAGAAAAGAGAATCTCAGGAACTGATAATGATCTGGATGAATCGGAATATGCAGATATGCATCCTGTAAATCTATTGTGGACATATAATTCCCTTGCTGAACAAAAGGCAATATAGTCCTTACAGTTACCATCTTGAACGTTGGTATCCTTACATAACGATTCAATAATTTTAGATCCAGAACTGGTCTGAAGGAATTCTCCTTCTTTGGTACAATGAAGAGATTTGAATAAAACCCCATCCCCTGTTCCGGAACTGGAACTGGCATAATTACTCCAGCCAACTCTAGATCTGAAACACAATTCAGAAATGCTTGAGCTTTCACTGGATTTACTGGGACATGGGAAAGAAAAAATCTCTTTGCAGGAGGTCTCATCTTGAAACCAATTCTGTACCCTTCTGAAACAATGTTCTGAATCCAAAGATTGTGAACAGAATTGATCCAAATTTCTTTGAAAAAACGTAACCTGCCCCCTACCAGCTGAACTGGAATGAGGGCCGTACCTTCATGTGAACTTAGAAGCAGGCTTTGCCTTTCTAGCAGGCTTGGATTTATTCCAGACTGGAGATGGTTTCCAAACTGAAACTGCTCCTGAGGACGAAGGATCAGGCTTTTGTTCTTTGTTGAAACGAAAGGAACGAAAACGATTATTAGCCCTGTTTTTACCTTTAGACTTTTTATCCTGTGGTAAAAAAGTTCCTTTCCCACCAGTAACAGTTGAAATAATAGAATCCAACTGAGAACCAAATAATTTGTTTCCCTGGAAAGAAATGGAAAGTAGAGTTGATTTAGAAGCCATATCAGCATTCCAAGTCTTAAGCCATAAAGCTCTTCTGGCTAAGATAGCCAGAGACATAAATCTAACATCAACTCTAATAATATCAAAAATGGCATCACAGATGAAATTATTAGCATGCTGGAGAAGAATAATAATATCATGAGAATCACGATTTGATACTTGTTGCGCTAGAGTTTCCAACCAAAAAGTTGAAGCTGCAGCAACATCAGCCAATGATATAGCAGGTCTAAGAAGATTACCTGAACATAGATAAGCTTTTCTTAGAAAAGATTCAATTTTTCTATCTAAAGGGTCCTTAAACGAGGTACCATCTGATGTAGGAATGGTAGTACGTTTAGCAAGGGTAGAAATAGCCCCATCAACTTTAGGGATTTTGTCCCAAAATTCTAACCTGTCAGGCGGAACAGGATATAATTGCTTAAAACGTTTAGAAGGAGTAAATGAATTACCCAATCTATCCCATTCCTTAGCAATTACTGCAGAAATAGCATTAGGAACAGGAAAGACTTCTGGAATAACCGCAGGAGCTTTAAAAACCTTATCCAAACGTATAGAATTAGTATCAAGAGGACTAGAATCCTCTATTTCTAAAGCAATTAGTACTTCTTTAAGCAAAGAGCGAATAAATTCCATCTTAAATAAATATGAAGATTTATCAGCATCAATCTCTGAGACAGAATCCTCTGAACCAGAAGAGTCCAAAGAATCAGAATGATGGTGTACATTTAAAAATTCATCTGTAGAGAGAGAAGATTTAAAAGATTTTTTACGTTTACTAGAAGGAGAAATAACAGACAAAGCCTTCTTTATGGATTCAGAAACAAAATCTCTTATGTTATCAGGAACATTCTGCACCTTAGATGTTGAGGGAACTGCAACAGGCAATGGTACATCACTAAAGGAAATATTATCTGCATTAACAAGTTTGTCATGACATTTAATACAAACAACAGCTGGAGGAATAGCTACCAAAAGTTTACAGCAGATACACTTAGCTTTGGTAGATCCAGCAGGCAGAGGTTTTCCTGTAGTATCTTCTGGCTCAGATGCAACGTGAGACATCTTGCAATATGTAAGAGAAAAAACAACATATAAAGCAAAATAGATCAAATTCCTTATAAGACAGTTTCAGGAATGGGAAAAAAATGCCAAACATCAAGCTTCTAGCAACCAGAAGCAAATGAAAAATGAGACTGAAATAATGTGGAGACAAAAGCGACGCCCATATTTTTTGGCGCCAAATAAGACGCCCACATTATTTGGCGCCTAAATGCTTTCGGCGCCAAAAATGACGCCACATCCGGAACGCCGACATTTTTGGCGCAAAATAACGTCAAAAAATGACGCAACTTCCGGCGACACGTATGACGCCGGAAACGGAAAAGAATTTTTGCGCCAAAAAAGTCCGCGCCAAGAATGACGCAATAAAATGAAGCATTTTCAGCCCCCGCGAGCCTAACAGCCCACAGGGAAAAAAGTCAAATTTTTGAGGTAAGCAAAAAATATGATAATTAAAGCATAATCCCAAATATGAAACTGACTGTCTGGAAATAAGGAAAGTTGAACATTCTGAGTCAAGGCAAATAAATGTTTGAATACATATATTTAGAACTTTATAAATAAAGTGCCCAACCATAGCTTAGAGTGTCACAGAAAATAAGACTTACTTACCCCAGGACACTCATCTACATGTTTGTAGAAAGCCAAACCAGTACTGAAACGAGAATCAGTAGAGGAAATGGTAAATATAAGAGTATATCGTCGATCTGAAAAGGGAGGTAAGAGATGAATCTCTACGACCGATAACAGAGAACCTTATGAAATAGACCCCGTAGAAGGAGATCACTGCATTCAATAGGCAATACTCTCCTCACATCCCTCTGACATTCACTGCACGCTGAGAGGAAAACCGGGCTCCAACTTGCTGCGGAGCGCATATCAACGTAGAATCTAGCACAAACTTACTTCACCACCTCCCTTGGAGGCAAAGTTTGTAAAACTGATTTGTGGGTGTGGTGAGGGGTGTATTTATAGGCATTTTAAGGTTTGGGAAACTTTGCCCCTCCTGGTAGGAATGTATATCCCATACGTCACTAGCTCATGGACTCTTGTTAATTACATGAAAGAAAGAATTGTTCCTCTACATAATGATGGCCTAGGCTATAAGAAGATTGCCAAGACCCTGAAACTTAGCTGCAGCACTGTGGGCAAGACCATACAGCGGTTTCACAGGACAGGTTCCACTCAGAAAAGGCCTCGCCATGGTCGACCAAAGAAGTTGAATGCACATGCTCAGCGTCATATCCAGAGGTTGTCTATGGGAAATAGATGCATGAGTGCTGCCAGCATTGCTGCAGAGGTTGAAGGGGTGGGAGGCCAGCCTGTCAGTGATCAGACCATACGCCGCACACTGCATCAAATTGGTCTGCATAGCTGTCGTCCCAGAATGGAGCCTCTTTTAAAGATTATGCAGAAGAAAGCCTACAAACAGTTTGCTGAAGACAAGCAGACTAAGGACATGGATTACTGGAACCATGTCCTGTGGTCCATTGAGACCAAGATAAACTTATTTGGTTCAAATGGTGTCAAGCATGTGTGTCGGCAACCAGGTGAGGAGTACAAAGGCAAGTGTGTCTTGCCTACAGTCAATCATGGTGGTGGGAGTGTCATCGTCTGGGCCTGCATGAGTGCTGACGGCACTGGGGAGCTACAGTTCATCGAGGGAACCATGAATGCCAACATGTACTGTGACATACTGAAGCAGAGCATGATCCCCTCCCTTCGGAGACTGGGCCGCAGGGCAGTATTCCAACATGATAATGACCCCACACACACCTCCAAGATGACCACTGCCTTGCTAAAGAAGCTGAGGGTAAAGGTGATGGACTGGCCAAGCATGTCTCCAGACCTAAACCCTATTGAGCATCTGTGGGGCATCTTCAAACGGAAGGTGGGGGAGCGGAAGGTCTCTAACATCCACCAGCTCCGTGATGTCGTCATGGAGGAGTGGAAGGGGACTCCAGTGGCAACCTGTGAAGCTCTGGTGAACTCCATGCCCAAGAGGGTTAAGGCAGTGCTGGAATATAATGGTGGCCACACAAAATATTGACACTTTGGGCCCAATTTGGACATTTCCACTTAGGGGTGTACTCACTTTTGTTGCCAACGGTTTAAACATTAATGGCTGTGTGTTAAGTTATTTTGAGGGGACAGCAAATTTACACTGTTATACAGGCTGTACACTATCTACTTTACATTGTAGCAAAGTGTCATTTCTTCAGTGTTGTCACATGAAAAGATATAATAAAATATTTACAAAAATGTGAGGGGTGTACTCACTTTTCTGAGATACTATATATATATATATATATATATATATATATTCCAGCTAGAACGAATCCTCCCAGGTGCAGCTACCTGGGTGCAAATACAGCCAATAATAGTTCCAATAAATACTGCACTCTCAGAATTTGCATTAAAAAAAAGTCAGCTTTAATAGATGACGTTTCAGGGAACTCAGTCCCTTTTATCAGATCAAAAAACAGTGAACAAATGTTTTAACAGATGCACATTATATACAACACAGCAAATACATACCTCCCATTTTAAATCAAAAAAGCGCCAAACAGTGTATTTGGAACGCATCTCTGTGTCCCAATCAGACCCAGACCGGAAGTCGCCAGGTCCTTATTTTCAACAAGTAAATCCCAAAGTGTATTTTCCATATAACAAACAAGTGAAATATGTTTACAACACACATCAATTGTACGAAAAAAGGCATCTACCTCATAGCAACTTGAATTTCACAAAAACGTCAACCAGGAAGTTAAAGTGACGTCACTTCCAGTTTTTTATGTGCATCAAAAAAAATCAGTCAGGATGTATTCCTGTCACATATTAACCAAATATTGCGAGCTCCCTCTATTGGGTGGAGGGTGAATATGTACAGTGATTGTGTGGCTACTTATAGTATACAATATTGAAACTGGGTGTTATGTACAGTGTCTGGTTTCTAACTTTACACTCTCTATTCATGTAGCCATAGCTAACTCTGTGCAGCATTATTTATTAAACCCATATATATGTCTCTCTCCCCTGGATTTACAATTCCAGTTTTGTGGTATACCAACCAAGATAGTGACGCTAAAATATGAAGCACTGAATCTCCTATTATAGACTGTTCCTCTTCAATCATATTCTGTTATTCCTTTATTGCTGACATATCCTTAGTTCCAATATTACACATCCATGGATGGGTATAGGTGGATGGGCATACTCAGATATGTGTGTATATATATATGAGTAGACAATACTACCACTGTAGCAGTTAAGAATTTCAGGAAAAAGACTGACCGTAATGGTCTGGTAAATGCCAACAGTGGGCACCTCAAACAATGGAAGAGTAACATACCCCTGGGACAATATCAGCGAATAAAACGCAACTGCACAGGAAAAGAGGATTATGAAAAGGAGGCAGAAATTTTAACAAACACATTTAAAGAAAAGGGGTATGAGGATGAACTACTTAAAATGAAAGAAAAGGTAGATAATATGGAAAGAGTTAACCTCATTAAAAAGCCATATAAAAATAAAAACAAAAATAACCCTTAAGAAAATAAACTTATACCCAAATTTATAACAAAATATAATGCCCATCATTATCAAATAAAAAGAATCCTTAAAAACAATGGCAGGTTTTGAATTTATATCCCATATTAAAGAAAACTTTAGGACGTAAACCTAAAATTAGATTTAAAAAGAATAAGGATCTTAAAAACTTTTTAGCATCAACCAAACTAAGGAGACATGAAATGGTTAAAGAGCCGGTGCAGTGGTGGGGTGCCACACTGGGTCTTTATAAATGTATGGTTAAGAACTGCGTCATGTGTCCACATATTAGTAAGGTTTACAAAGTTTTTAGAAATGCAGATGCAACAAAAAATTATCAATGTAAAAATTGATGCAGTTGCACTTCTACATATGTATTATACCAACTGAACTGTTCATGCAATTTAATTTATATAGGTAGGACCAAACGTAAAATAAAATACAGATTGAGGGAACACCTCACTAATATCACAACAGGTCTGGAGAAACAGTGTTTCAGCACATTTTAAAAAGGTCCATGATCAAGATCCCAAAAGCTTAGAGATTAGAATTATAGAACACATAACTGTGTAAATGGGATACTAATAGACTTTTGAAACAGGAGACTTTTTGGATCAAAAAATTGGACTCTCTGTACCCTAGGGGTTTAAACATTGAAATAGATATCCAAGTCTTTTTAGTTTAAGTGGTACTATTAGATGACATGAATTGGTATGAATATAGTCACAAAAGTATAGATTTTATATCTTTTAGAGTTTTATAGGTGTATATATTTTTTTTTTTAAAAAAAAAGGGTATTTTGACTAGTGAGGTAGGGGTGCTATGAATTATCGTTCTAGGTATTTAAATATCTAATGTCGTCCCTTTATTACTACGTTTTTAGTAGCACTTTTTTAATAATGTATAAAAATGTATTTTAGTGTTTCTATTATTAATTAGCATATATTTACACTATTTATTATTTTTAAGGTGTGAAATGTAATATTTATGAAATACCCATGACATATTAATGCAATATTCAGACTATCTTACAAGAGTTTATTGTTTAATTATTTTAAATATACTAATTTGTTACTGTAATTTAAACATAGGGACCGGTTCAAAAGGACCTGTTTTTTATCTGAGTAATATATAACTGAATTGGACAATGTATAAATTTACAGAGGTAATGTCCTAACAACAGACTTGTTCAATTTTTTTCTGAATGTTGCATTAAGAGTGGGATGGACAAACCTGTTAGGGTATATAAGTATGGCATAAGCATTAGATTGTATGCTCTTGAAAAATTTCTGTTGTTAACGGAACGAAGCGTACGTCGAGTGACGATCAGCTGTTCAAGCTGTTAAACTGTTAAGCGGTATATCCGCTATAGGAGGAATTAGGTCCCAGTGAGGCTTCCGTACCTAACAAATCGAATCATACAGGGTGCGGTAAAGCCAAGTGTTAACTCTCCTCATAATTTGAGTAAGCCAAATATTTTGTTCTAAGTTTGTTTGTTTCTTGGACTGCCAACCATAAACATTTACAAACGAAATCCATCTGTGGAGTCTTTAGACTATCTTGGACACGGATGAAATCACACATACGGTGACATATGTTTGTGCACATGAATGCACTGATTGCACATATTTGTTTTTAATCTTGTTTTTAACACTGCACAGAGATCCAGTGTCTTGTGCTTCACTTTTTTCTTTTTTCGTTGGTCTACAGTATATATATATATATATATATATATATATATATATACACATACATACACACACAGACAATATATATATATATATATATATATATATATATATATATATACATACATACACACAGAGAATATATATATATATATATATATATATATAAGCTTTTTTTGTGGGGGTACTCGCCACCACTGCCATCACATAACAGGTAATATTTAATCATGTAATTATTCTAGTTTTCACAAGAGGGGGTTGCAAAACATATCAAGCAAAATTAATAATTAAAGGGACACTGAACCCATTTTTTTTCCTTCGTGATTCAGATAGAGCATGCAATTTTAAACAACTTTCTAATTTACTCCTATTATCAATTTTTCTTCGTTCTCTTGCTTTCTTTATTTGAAAAAGAAGGCATCTAAGCTATTATTTTTGGTTCAGTTCAAATGGAAAGCACTTGTTTATTGGTAGGTGAATTTACCCACCAATCAGCAAGAACAACACAGTGTGTTCACCAAAAATGGGCCAGCATCTAAACTTACATTTTTGCATTTCAAATAAAGACACCAAGAGAATGAAAAGAATTTGATAATAGGAGTAAATTAGAAAGTTGCTTAAAATTGCATGCTCTATCTGAATCACAATAGAAAAAAATTTGGGTTCAGTGTCCCTTTAATGATTACTGGCACCTTTTACCAAAAAAAACACTATATATATATATATATATATATATATATATATATATAAAAATATATAGACATTTTAATGCATCATTGCCACTATTTATTTTGTCTTTAATTGCTGCAAAAAGTTGTGCTTTTCTCCCACTACATTAAAGGATAGGAGAACTGGGGTGCATGCAGCAGAGATATAAAAATAATGCATTGCTTATGAAATTTTAGCCTCTGATTGGCCATAGGAAAGGAACCTGGAAAAAAAAAAAGATTTTCAAAATACAAATTTTAAATTATTTTAAAAATATTTCTTTTGTATGCAGACATTTTTGCAATGCAGGAATTAATTGGTCACCATACACTCCTCTACAACCTGTATTACACCATTAGCCTATTGCTGTGCAGTGTAGACTAATACAAGTTAAAAAGTATTTTAATTAAAATGTTTCAATTTTTAGACTTCAGGCCCAAGAGTGCTACTCTCACAGCAGTAGAGAAGAAAGTTTTTTCAACAGAAAATATATCAGAAGATGATGACTCAGAAGATCTTCTTGATCTCACAGATCTGTTGTATGAAGAGGAAAAGGATTTTCAGGTAAAAGTAGTGACCTCATTGTATATTTCTGTTATACAAACAACAAAACTAATGCTTACCTGATAAATTAATTTTTTTCATGATGGTGAGAGTGCACAAGTCATCACATGTGGGTATATTCCCCTCTTGACCAGTAGAAGGAGGCAAAAGACACTTAAAGGGCCATGATACCCAAATGTTGAAACACTTGAAAGTGATACAGCATAGCTGTAAAAAGCTGACTATAAAATATCACCTGAACATCTTTGTGTAAAAAAGAAAGATATTTTACCTCAAAAGTTCTTCAGTAGCCACATCCCATTGTTCTAAGCAGCAAATCAGTATGTCTGTCCCGGGACAGGCAAAGGAGCGAGCTTCGTGAACACTCATGTTATTTCCCTATTCAGTTTAAGGAAGTTTACTATGAAATCTCATGAGAGTTAAGTGAAATCTCATGAGATCACAGTAAAAGAGTTCAAGACCTCAGCACTGTTGATGCTGATTGGCTGCTGATCATTTCTTTCTTCTTTTTTTTTGTTTTGCCTGCAGCTGGACAGTAACTGAAGTATAACTTTTTTCACAGAACTTACTCTGCTGAGCTGAGGAAGTTGTGAGGTAAAATATCTTCCTTTTTTACATAGAGATGCTCAGGTGATATTTTCCTGTCAGCTTTTTACAGTTGTACTGCATCAGTTTCAAGTGATTTAGCATATGAGTATTATGTCCCTTTAACACACCAGAGATTTAAATCCCCCCCACTTCCCATGATCATCAGTCATACATATAGCCAAGTAGATCATTAAAAAAAGCAGGAAATATAAAGTGGGACAAAGAAGTGCAAATCAAGTACTGCCGCCACCTAAGTAAAAAGAAAGGGAAGGGGTTGTGGACTCTCGCCATCATAAAAAAGAAATGTATCGAGTAAGCATGAATTTTGTTTTCACCAGATTCTGAGAGTCCACAAGTCATCATGTGTGGGAATCAATACCTAAGCAGTGGAGTCCACGAGACCACCATTAATAGGAGTAAGAGAAACAGTGAAGCCTGGTGCTACTATTCAGGCACTACAGTCTGCAGAACTTTATTGTCAAAAGCAGCCTCAGAAGAAGTATAACTCATCAAAGTGATAAAACTAAAAGAAAATGTGTGAAAAACAAGTAGCTGCCTTACAAATCTGATCATCACAAGCCTCATTATAAAAGGCCCAAGAAGTAGCAACTGCTCTAGTAGAATGAGCAGTATTGTGCTCATGGGAAGTTATTCTGGTGAAAATCAGAAAAGGTAGTTTGCATGACAAAGTTGAAAGCTTAGAGACTCTTCTAGCTAAAGAAATAGCTAGAAGAAAAAGAACCTTTTAGGATAAAAAGAGTTTGAAGAAGATTTAGAGGGAAACTGGATGAATAACCGATCATAGCCTGAAAAAAGGCCTGAAAGTTAGGACTTTTAGCAATTTTATTTTGAAACAAGACAGAAAGCTCGGAAATCTGACCCTTCTGAGAATTGATTGATAACCCTTTAGAGAAGCCTTCCTGCAAGAACTCTTGGAATTCTAAAAGGATACCAAGGGTAACCTTTGCAAGAACACCACACAAAAAAATGTTTTCCAGACTTTATAATAAATACTAGAATTCTAAACACAGATGTACAATGGCACCACTAGGGCAATCTCCCCTAATCTAAATAACTCTTGAGACTGTATAAGAGTTATATAGACTGTATAGACTGTATAATACGTTTTCCACAACTATATTGTTCAAACTCTTATACTGTTGTTTATTGAATCTTGTGTAGTAGTGTGTTAGTGTAGTGCTTCAACACATGTACAGAAGTGTCTTATTATACCACATCCTTACCTACTTAAACATAGCTCATCTAAATTCGTTTATCAATACCCTGTATTTAGATTGTAATTAATTCAGTGCAGTGTCATATATAAGGTCACACTCATAGTTAGAACGTTTATTAATATATATACTGCTACTTAAAAGGTTTGTTATGTCGCTTAAAGGATAAGCAATCTTTACTATCAGTGTTGGTGCTAGAGTATATTTACTTCTCCTCAGGGTTGCCACTGGATGTGCGGGTTTAAATGTTCGGACTGAACCCGTTGCTGTATGTCTCTCCTGTTGTGATTGGATAAAATATATGTCATTTATATGTATTGTGTCCAATCGCTGTCAAGCAAATGTCCTTGTCATACTAAAATGTATAGCTGAGACTTAGTACGGGATTTACACTTTAACTACCTTCCCAGATATCCCCATTAGCTGAATACTCCTCACTTCAGCTTAGTTCCAACTTTAGCTCATTTTTACCATACATAAAATAATGACAGACACAGATTTGGCATTAGAAAAGGTCAAGTTTTTATTAAATTCAATCTAATTAGAAAAAATGAGCGATCCTCAACATCTAGGATAATAACATATCCGTAATCCAATTAAGATTTTGAATTGATAACACAATTCTATGCAACAGCATGACGAGAGAACTGGGCGTCCCCACGTAACCAAGAAGCGTGACCGCGCGCAACTCAGGGGCATAAATTTGGCTAGTAACAGGCCGAGAGGTCTGCAGACTAGGGGGGCTTGTGGGTTTGACCGACAGACCAATACCCCCGCCCCCTACACACCTCCCCCCATTACCGCCTTACCCACGTGCCAGGACGCCCACTTCCCAGGCCAGAAATATGTAACTAAAGAAACACCATGATTTTTCTATGCCGTCCACCAGCTCTGACCGACAGACCAGTAGCTGATTTCGTGCTTCTTGGCGAACAAACCCTTAAGGGGTGCTACACGGGCAGTTTTATTATGAGTCGCGGAAACACCACAGCATCTGCCCTTAGCCGTGTCGCTTGTGATCGCTCTTGCATGTGACCTCTTCCTTGGGCTAGGATTTGTTGTTTCTAGGGAGGGAAAAAAATAATTATTTCTGAGCTCATCTGTTATGCAGGCACTTATATAGGCAGTTAATCCCTTTCTGCCTGAAACCCCCCTTTCTGGCCAATCCCTGAGCTAGCTAGCTGCAGCTCACCTGAAACTGCCCATCCCTTTTTCTATTGTCCTGGCTATGCCTGTGTGAGACAAGAGATACCAAACACTACCCCCACCCTTACTCTTCCCAGTCAGTAAAGCAAATATCCCTTACGTTGTTCCCTTCCTAATTAGTCAGTACACTTTACTAAGGGATTTACACTTTAACTACCTTCCCAGAT